>NC_083443.1:7376806-7401806 GCF_020745735.1 Hemiscyllium ocellatum | reverse complement strand
ATTTGCTTTTCCATTTCAATGTGTGCTTAAGAGTCAAACACATTGCTGTGGATCTGTGGACACCAGACCAGGTAAGGATGGCAGATTTCCTTCCCTAAAGGACTTTAGTGAACCAGGTGGACAATTGACGTAGTTTCATCCTCACTATTACTGAGGCATACTTTTTATTCCACATTTAGTTTAAATTCTGCTAACTATATAGGAATTGGAACCCATGTTCCCACAGCCTCTGGATTACAATTCTAATTCATTACCGTTGTATCAGCATCTCCCCCTGCATTAATTTCAGTGCAGCTTTAGAAAAGGACAAAGATAGACCAGGGATAAAAGTTGTGGAACAGCTAATTTTACTGATGTTACTACTGTTCCATGGTGAGATTCTCTAAGTGTTTATTATAGCTCTAGGTGGGATAGTTCAAATTGTCAAGCTCCTGGATGAAGGGGATGCACCATTTCCACTTCTTCACTCAGCTGCCTCCTTGATTGGTCACAATAACATTAACTAAAAATGAATCCCTCCTTGATGGATACCTTTACGCAAAAACCAAAAGAATGGATGTTTTAAAACACGTCAATTTAGCTTTCTTGATTTCACAACTTAATGAGATTATTTGTTACTAAATAAAAGGAGGTTGGTTAGCTCAGATGCCAGACAGCTGGTTTGCAATGCAGAATGACACCATCAGCATGGGTTCAATTCCTATACTGGTTGAGGCCACCACAAAGATTCCAAGTTCTCAACCTCGCCACTTGCCTGAGATGTGCTGACCGTCAGCTTAAAACACCACCTGTTTTCTCTCAAATGAGAGAGTGTAAATGGTGATAGACTGATAGTTAAGCAGTCGATTTTGAGATTCTAACTTGAGGTTAGTGGAAATCCTTCTGTCTTGTTCCCTTTAGAATTGATGTGGTAACTATTTTCTCACATTAAGTGTAATAGAAATATTTACTTGCACTGCAGGGGTGACCAGTTTGACTGTGACTTACACAGCACATAAGTACTAAAATCTAGGGTAGGAGGTGGGAGTACTTCAGTCTACTAGCACACATTCGTTTAAATAAGTTGGCTATTGCGCAATTTTCTTATTACGCGAGATTGCATGGGAATGGGCTATCACATTATATCAGAACTGACTGTACTAGGGTTGAGAATGACTTTTAACATCTGTCCTTGTGTATTCTTGTACAGGGAAAACACAAACTTATCTCTCACTCAGATTGCTGTCTTTTCTCCCATCATGTTTACAATCTGCAATACTCACAGATCTTTCAGCTGTAGGTTTGCTCACTGAGCTGAAAGGTTCATTTCCAGACATTTTGTTATCTTACTAGGTAATATCTTCAGTTGACGTCATGCAAAGCAATGCTGAGCAAATGCGAGGTCTTGCACTTTGGAAAAAAGAATACAAGCATGAAATACTTTCTAAACGGTGAGAAAATTCGTATAGCCAAAGTACAAAGGGATCTGGAAGTGCTAGTCAAGGATTCTCTAAAGGTAAACATGCAGGGTGAGTCCATGATTAAGAAAATGAATACAATGTTGTCATTTATCTCAAGAGGGTTGGAATATAAAAGCACCGTTGTGCTACTGAGACTTTATAAAGCTCTGGTTAGGCCCCATTTGGAGTACTGTGTCCTGTTTTGGTCCCCACATCTCAGGAAGGACATTCTGGCACTGGAACGTGTCCAGCGGCGATTCACACGGATGATCCCTGGAATGGTAGATCTAACATACGAGGAACGGCTGAGGATCCTGGGACTGTATTCATTGGAGTTTAGAAGATTAAGGGGAGATCTAATAGAAACTTACAAGATACATGGCTTGGAAAGGGTGGACGCTAGGAAATTGTTTCTGTTAGGCGAGGAGACTAGGACCCGTGGACATAGCCTTAGAATTAGAGGGAGTAAATTCAGAACAGAAATGTGGAGACATTTCTTCAGCCAGAGAGTGGTGGGCCTGTGGAATTCATTGCTGCAGAGTGCAGTGGAGGCTGGGACACTAAATGTCTTCAAGGCAGAGATTGATAAATTCTTACTGTCACAAGGAATTAAGGGCTAAGGGGAGAATGCGGGTAAGTGGAGTTGAAATGCCCATCAGCCAGAATTGAATGGCGGAGTGGACTCGATGGGCCGAATGGCCTTTCTTCCACTCCTATGTCTTATGGTCTTAACATTACATGGGACAAACAGGCAGAAAACTAGCCACCAGGATACATGAACACCAACTAGCCATAAGAAGTCATGATCGTCTCTCACTAGTATCCTCATATATGGATGAGGAAGGATACCACTTCGACTGGGACAACACATCCATCCTAGGACAAGCCAAACAAAGACACGCACGAGAATTCCTAGAAGCATGGCATTCCAACCGGAACTCTTTCAATAAATACATCGAGTTAGACCCCATCTACCACCCCCGAGAAAAGGAACAGGAAGTGACTTCACTACAGGACATAACATCACCACAGGAAATGACATCACCAACCCAAACATATAAATAGAAAGCAGGAATTTTCAGCATTGCTTTGCATGAGGTCCATTGAAGATGATATCTAGTAAGGTAATGAAATGTCTGCAAATGAACCTTTCAGCTCAGCGAGCAAACCTACATCCAAAACCTCAACCTGAGCTACAAATCTTCTCAAAACTCACTAACTCACAGGTCTCTACAGGTCAGTTTGTAGTACATTTTTCCATTAGTAACTGCCTTGATATCTTCGATTGTGCACACAACCACATAATTGACATCTTTCAGTGGTCTGGCCTCTTTTGAAAAAGACACTGCAATTAGTTGTTCAAATGTCCATAGTGATCTGGGGTTAACATTATCAATCCAGTTCTGTCCTCCTTCTGTTCTAAAGGGTCATGAACCTGAAGCATTAACTCTATTTCTCTCTCGACAGCTGCTGCCAGAGCTGCTGAGTTTCTCCAGAAATTTTTGATTTTGTTTCAGATTTCCAGCATCTGCAGTTCTTTATTTATTTTTATGGGAATTATAGGCATTGGTCATATTGCAGGTTGGAGCTTTCCAACAATGTGGCAGGTAATGCAAAACCTTTGCCCCTGTAGAGCTGTTGCCAGTAAGAACATTAGATGCTATGAGCTCAGGTTTTGCAGAGACTGCCTCGCCCAGTCATTGGAATCTCGTTAGCTAGCTACAAAATTTCCTGACAGTACCTTAGTGGCACCACTACCTGGTGGATCACTGCCCACTCTGTGTTGGCAGTCTTTGACAATGGAATGCTGCACACTCCATGTTGGCAGGTCTGTCTATGAACGCATTTGGGGTGTTCCAATTCCTCATTTAACACTTCCTTTTTAATATCTGAGCTTTGAGGGACTGGATTCTGGATCAGGTTCAGAGTGATCAGTCTGAGCTTGTTAGGCTGTTACCAAGGAAGTTCTATTTCTCACCTCCTTCTGGTCTTTGAGATTCCTCATAAACCAGCCCGAGGGTTCTCTGTTTGCAGTATCACTGTGCTCAGCCTTCATTGGCTGGGCTTATCTGACCACAGGCTGCAGGAATAACCACCCAGTCACAGAAAAGACTAGGCATTTTCTCCTGTTGCTGTCGCTCTTCCTGATCTCAGTGGGTTTCCCAGAGATCACTGGGGTTCCTATAACCTTTGATCCTGCCAGGTCATTGTGGAAGAGCAGGTCAGTCCCATCCACAGTCACTGGGCCCAACATCAGGTCACACTCTTGACACACCCAATGTAGAGGAATGGGCACATACTCTCCTCCAATCCCTTTTCTCAGCCCATTGGCACATTCTGCACTCTCGGGGTGGGGTGGGGGGGTGGGTAAGGGCATCATGCTGTAGAGCTTGACTGGCCCCAGTGTCCCTCAGTATCAGCACACGCTCACTTACCTCACCCTAGCTTTACATACAAAGATCAGAAGCTCTCAGGGATTCACTTAACCTTATCCACCTTCGAGGAATGCCTTTGTAGAGATTGGCATGTGTAGTCAGAGTCATAGCCTAGTCTGCTATGCTCTCTGTCTGACTCCCATTCTCTAGATGAGGTATATGTGCATCGATAAATCCCACATTTATTTTCCATTGCCTGCAGCTGCTGGCCTGGATAAACCATACCTTGCAATAACTAAAACACACAGGATTCTGGGCCTCACCTTTCATTTCAGCAGCATCCTCTCTGTCCTGAGGAGGGCTCCCAGCATTTCCCTCTTTAACATGGGCGCTTGCTTTCTCTTCACATTCTCACCTTGATCCTTTCCAGTTAGTTGGGGGTTGATGAAGGAAGGATTTCTGTTGGAACAGGGGATTTGTGGATCAGCTCAGGATCATCAGCCAATGTGGTATTTGCCTGTATCCGTTATACTTTGTTCTTCAAAATCCATTCTTATTTGGATGATGGAGGTTTTGAACTCAAAATAAAATTGTTTCATGGAGGTTTTAGTAAGTGACTTCTGTTTTAAGTGCCTGTACCCCACTGTTAAACACAAGCTGCTTAAGCATTTCAAATTCCAGGTATCTGTGATAGGCTGCTTTCTGAGTGTACAGAACTTTGGATGGTATATCTCTGACATTAACTAGTGCATACTTCAGACAGTCTAACATACTACTTCATAATCAGTGACACTTTGCTCTGGCAAAAAGAGTGAATATCGTGAGCTTTCCCTGAAAGCTTACTCTGCAATAGTAAAGACAAATAAGGACTGCCCAGCGTATCTGTTTTGCCAACACTTGAAAGAGATAAAGAACATTTCCACCTCTGCTTCCTAATAAAATGAGCAAACCAAGTTGCCTTGATCCTTAAGCTTGAGCAAGCATTATCTCCTATGAGCGCAGTAAGTTCAAGTTCCCTTTCCTGCTTTTTATCCTGAAATTCTCTCTTCCTACCTTGCTCTTTCCTATTTTTCTCTCTCTTTCTCTTTCCTACGCTTTACTTTGAAATGTTAATTTCAATTTTAATCTAATTTTCCAATTTTAATCACTTTACCATGACTCGGTCTTTTTGACTTGATTTATTATTACTGTCACATTACCTGGGTAGAGTGAAAAATTTTGTTTTGTGTGTAGTACAGGCAGATTACATCATACAAAGTACATTAGGGTAATGAACAGAGTGAGGAATACAATGTCATGGCTGCAGAGAACTTTGTGAGACATGATTTCACATGCACAAAGCCATGCTGATTATCACAAATCAGTACTTGTCTTTCTAAATACATGTAAATCCTGTCCCTCAGGATTCCCTCCAACAACTTTCCCATCATAGATGACGGGCCACCTGTCTATAGTTCCCTGCCTTTTCCTTACCACCTTTCTTAAACAGTGGTTCCACATTAGCCAGCCTCCAGTCTTCCAACACCTCATTTGTATCAATGATACAAATATCTCAGCTAGGGGCCCTGCATTCACTTCCCTTGCTTCCCATAGAGTTCTAGGGTACTTTTGGTCAAGTCTTGTAGATTTATCCACTTTTATGCATTTCAAGACATCCAGCACCTCCTCCTTTGTAATATAGACATTTTTCAAGATGCACTATCTATTTCCCTCGACATTCTATATCATCATGTCTTTCTCCAAGGTAAACACCAATGTAAAATACTCATTTAATATCTGCCCCATCTCCTGCGGTTCCACACATAAGCTGCCTTGTTGATCTTTGAGGGGCAGCTACGTGTGGAGTCGAAAGAGATGGGAAATACGGACTGGTAGCAACTGTTCCACAGAAAGGGCACAGCAAACATGTGCAGACTATTTAGAGTGCAGTTTTTGCGAGTGATGCACAAATTTGTTCCTCTGAGACAGGTAAGAAGGGGTAAGATTAAGGAACCTTGGATGATGAGAACAGAAGAACTTCTCGTCAAAAGGAAGAAGGCAGCTTACATAAAGTGGAGGAAGCAAGGATCTAGCACAGCTTTAGAGGATTACAGGCTAGCTAGAAAGGAGCTGAGAATTTGACTGAGGAAACCCAGGAGGGGGCACGAGAAAGGCTTGGAAATAAGGATTAGGGAGAACCCAAAGGCGTTTTACTCATACGTGAGGAATAAGAGAATGATCAGGGAGAAGGCAGGACCAATCAGGGATAGCGTAGGGAACTTGTGCGTGGAGTCTGATCAGATAGGGGAAGCCTTAAATGAGTTTTTTGCTTCGGTTTTCACCAAGGAAAGGGAACTTGTTGTAAATGAAAACTTAGAGGAGCTGGGATACAGTCTTGACCAGATCAAGATTGATGAAATTGATGTGCTAGAAATTTTGGAAAATATTAAGATTGATAAATCTCCATGGCCAGACCACATTTATCCTAGGCAGCTCCAGGAAGCAAGAAAGGAGGTTGCTAAACCGCTGGCGAAGATTTTTGCCTCCTCACTCTCCACAGGAGTCATATATCGGAGGATTGGAAGGAGGCAAATGTTGTTCCTCTTTTCAAGAAGGGCAACAGGGAAATCCCTGGCAATTACAGACCAGTCAGTCTTACATCTGTGATCAGCAAAGTTTTGGAAAGAATTCTGAGGGATAGGATTTATGACTATTTGGCAAAGCATAGTGTGATTAAAGGCAGTCAGCATGGCTTTGTGAGGGCCAGGTCATGCCTCACAAATCTTATTGAGTTCTTTGAGGAGGTGTCAAGCCAGGTCAACGACGGTTGAGCAGTGGTGTTTATGGACTTCAGCAAGGCATTTGATAGGGTTCTCTGAGGAGGCTCATTCATAAAGTCAGGAAGTATGGGATACAGGGAGATTTGTCTATCTGGATTTAGAATTGGCTGGCTGACAGATGGCAGGGAGTGGTTGTAGATAGGAAGTATTCTGCCTGGAGGTCAGTGTTGAGTGGGGTCCTGCAGGGCTCTGTTCTTGGACCTCTGGTCTTTGTAGTTTTTTATAAATGACTTGGATGAGGAGGTTGAGGGGTGGGTTAGTAAATTTGCAGATGACACTAAGGTTGGAGGTATCGTCGATAGTATAGAGGGCTACTGCAGGCTGCAGCGTGACACAGACACAGACAGGGTGCAGAGCTGGGCTGAGAAATGGCAGATGGAGTTCAACCTGGATAAATACGAAGTGATGCATTTTGGAAGGTCAAACTCGAATGCTGAATATAGGATTAAAGACAGGATTCTTGGCAGTGTGGAGGAACAGAGGGATCTGGGTGTGCAAGGACATAGATCCCTCAAAATTGCCACCCAAGTGGATAGGGTTGTCAAGAAAATATATGGTGTTTTGGCTTTCACTAACAGGGAGATCAGGTTTAAGAGCCGTGAGGTTTTGCTGCAGCTCTACAAGTCCCTGGTGAGACCACACTTGGAATATTATATCCAATTCTGGTCGCCCTACTATAGGTAAAATACAGAGGCTTTGGAGAGGGTGCAAAGAAGGTTTACCAGGATGCTGCCTGGACTGCAGGGCTTGCCTTATGAAGAAAGGTTGAATAAGCTTGGGCTTTTCTCTCTGGAGAGAAGGAGGAAGAGAGGAGACCTGATTTGAGGTGTACAAAATAATGAGTGGAATAGATAGAGTCAATAGCCAGAGACTTTTCCCCAGGGCAGGATTGACTGGTACGAGAAGTCATAGTTTGAAGATATTAGGAGGAAAGTATAAAGGAGACGTCAGAGGTAGGTTCGTTATGCAGAGAGTTATGAATGCATGGAATGCGTTGCCAGCTGTGGTAGTGGAAGCAGAGTCATTGGGGACATTTAAGCGACTGCCGGACATGCACATGGATAGCAGTGAATTGAGCGGTGCGTAGGTTAAGTTACTATATTTGACATTAGGATTATTTCTGTCCCTGGGTGGTCTTGAACTACCAACCTTCCAGTTAATGGCTGAACATGTTAATTGCGAGGGAATTCCGAGGGACAGGATTTACATTTTTTTCGAATGGCAAGGACTAATTAGGGATAGTCAGCATGGCTTTGTGCATGGGAAATCTCATCTCATGAACTGAGTTTTTTGAAGAGGTAACAAAGAGGATTGATGAGGGCAGAGAAGGTAAGTGATTGGTATTTGAGTGGGTGTGTTCTAGACCCCAGGCCCTACTTCGTAGGGCCTCCCTCCCATCCTCCTCCTCTAACCTAACTTTAAAGTCCACAGGTAAGCGACTCAGTGTTATTGACTCAGTGTTCTTGTTTTGGAGACAAAGTGTACAGTCATGGCAGCGCAGGCAGTGGAATGTTCCTCCTGCAGGATGTTTGAGGTAGGGGTGACCACCGATACTCCTGCCGACTTCGTCTGCAGGAAATGCAGTCAGATCCTGCTCCTCACCGAACGAGTTAGGGAACTGGAACTGGAGTTGGATGAACTGAGGATTATTCGAGAGGCTGAGAGGGTGATTGATAGAAGTTACAGGGACATAGTTACGCCAGAGAACAGAGGTAGCTGGGTAACAGTTAGAAGTGGGAAGGGGAAGAAGCAGGCAGTGCACGGTTCCCCTGTGGTCGTTCCCCTAAACAATAAGTATACAGCTTTGGAAACTGTTGGGGGGGACAGCCTTGCAGGTGTAAGCTGCAGTGACGGGGTCTGTGGCGTGAGGTCTGGCTCTGAGACTCAAAAGGGAAAGGGGGAGAGGAGGAGAGCGCTAGTTATAGGAGACTCTCTAGTTAGTGGGACGGACAGGCGGTTCTGTGGACATGGGCGAGACTCTCGGATGGTTTGTTGCGTCCCGGGTGCCAGGGTCCGAGACGTCTCGGACCGTGTCTTCAGAATCCTTAAGGGGAAGGTTGTGCAGCCAGAAGTCGTGGTACACATTGGCACCAACGACATAGGTAGGAAGAGGGGTGGGGAGGTCATTCAAGAGCTCAGGGAGTTAGGCTGGAAGCTAAAAGCTAGGACAGACAGAGTCGTCATCTCTGGGTTGTTGCCGATGCCACGTGACAGTGAGGCAAGGAATAGGGAGAGAGTGCAGTTGAACACGTGGCTGCAAGGATGGTGTAGGAGGGAGGGCTTCAGGTATTTGGACAATTGGACTGCATTCTGGGGAAGGTGGGACCTGTACAAACAGGACGGGTTGCACCTGAACCAGAAGGGCACCAATATCCTGGGGGGTAGGTTTGCTAGCACTCTTCGGGGGGGTTTAAACTAATTTGGCAGGGGGATGGGATCCGGACTTGTAGTCCAGCAAGTAAGCTAGCTGTTTGTCAGGATGTCCAAGAATGTAGGGAGGCTGTGGAGAAGGTAGCACTGACAGGGAATACTTGCGGACACAGAGATGGGCTCAAGTGCATATACTTCAACGCAAGGAGTATCAGAAATAAGGTGGGTGAACTTAAGGCATGGATCGGTACCTGGGACTACGATGTTGTGGCCATCACGGAAACGTGGATAGATGAGGGACAGGAATGGTTGTTGGAAGTTCCTGGTTACAGATGTTTCAGTAAGATTAGGGAGGGTGGTAAAAAAGAGGGGGGGGGGGTGGCATTGCTAATTAGAAATGGTACAATGGCTGCAGAAAGGAAGTTTGAGGGGGATCTGCCTTTGGAGGTAGTATGGGCTGAAGTCAGAAATAGGAAAGGTGCAGTCACCTTGTTGGGTGTTTACTATAGGCCCCCCAATAGCAGCAGAGATGTGCAGAAACAGATTGGGAAACAGATTTTGGAAAGGTGCAGAAGCCACAGGGTCGTAGTCATGGGCGACTTCAACTTCCCAAATATTGATTGGAAGCTCTTTAGATCAAGTAGATTGGATGGGACGGTGTTTGTGCAGTGTGTCCAGGAAGTTTTTCTAACTCAGTATGTAGATTGTCCAACCAGAGGGGAGGCCATATTGGATTTGGTACTCGGTAATGAACCGGGACAAGTGATGGGCTTGTTAGTGGGTGAACATTTTGGTGATGGTGACTACAATTCTGTGACTTTCACCTTGGTTATGGAGAGAGATAGGTGCGCACAACAGGGTAGATTTTACAATTGGGGGGAAGGGAAATTACGATGCTGTAAGACAGGATTTGAGGAGCATAAGTTGGGAGCATAGGCTGTCAGGGAAGGATGTGGTGGAAATATGGAACTCTTTCAAGGAGCAGATACGATGTGTCCTTGATATGTATGTACCTATCAGGCAGGAAAGAAATGGTCGTGTGAGGGAGCCTTGGTTGACAAGGGAGGTTGAATGTCTAGTAAAGAGGAAGAAGGAGGCTTACATAAGGTTGAGGAAACAGGGTTCAGACAGAGCAGTGGAAGGATACAGGATAGCCAGAAGGGACCTGAAGAAAGGGATTAGGAGAGCTAAGAGAGGGCATGAAAAATCCTTGGCGGATAGGATCAAGGATAACCCCAAGGCATTTTATGCGTATGTGAGAAACATGAGAATGACGAGAACGGGGGTAGGTCTGATCAAGGACAGTAGTGGGAGATTGTGTATTGAGTCGGAAGAGATAGGAGAGGTCTTGAATGAGTACTTTTCTTCAGTATTTACGAACGAGAGGGACCGTATTGTTGAAGAGGAGAGTGTGAAACGGACTGGTAAACTAGAAGAGATACTTGTTAGGAAGGAAGATGTGTTGGACATTTTGAACAACTTGAGGATAGATAAGTCCCCCGGGCCTGACGGGATATATCCTAGGATTATGTGGGAAGCAAGAGAGAAAATTGCAGTACTGTTGGCAATGATCTTTTCGTCTTCACTGTCAACGGGGGTGGTACCAGGGGACTGGAGAGTAGCGAATGTTGTGCCCCTGTTCAAAAAGGGATAACCCCGGGAATTACAGGCCAGTTAGTCTTACTTCTGTGGTATGCAAAGTAATGGAAAGGGTACTGAGGGATAGGATTTATGAGTATCTGGAAAGATACTGCTTGATTAGGGACAGCCAGCACGGATTTGTGAAGGGTAGGTCTTGCCTTACAAGTCTTATTGAATTCTTTGAGGAGGTGACCAAGCATGTGGATGAGGGTAGAGCAGTGGATGTAGTGTACATGGATTTTAGTAAGGCATTTGATAAGGTTCCCCATGGTAGGCTTATGCAGAAAGTCAGGAGGCATGGGATAGAGGGAAATTTGGCCAATTGGATAGAAAACTGGCTAACCGGTCGAAGTCAGAGAGTGGTGGTAGATGGTAAATATTCAGCCTGGAGCCCAGTTACAAGTGGAGTTCAGCAGGGATCAGTTCTGGGTCCTCTGCTGTTTGTAATTTTTATTAATGACTTGGTTGAGGGAGTCGAAAGGTGGGTCAGTAAATTTGCAGATGATACGAAGATTGGTGGAGTTGTGGACAGTGAGGAGGGCTGTTGTCGGCTGCAAAGGGACTTAGATATGATGCAGAGCTGGGCTGAGGAGTGGCAGATGGAGTTCAACCCTGCCAAGTGTGAAGTTGTCCATTTTGGAAGAACAAATAAGAATGCGGAATACAGGGTTAACGGTAGGGTTCTTAGTCAGGTGGAGGAACAGAGGGATCTTGGGATCTATGTACATAGATCTTTGAAAGTTGCCACTCGGGTGGATAGAGCTTGTAAGAAGGCCTATGGTGTATTAGCGTTCATTAGCAGAGGGATTGAATTCAAGAGTCGTGAAGTGATGTTGCAGCTGTACAGGACTTTGGTTAGGCCACATTTGGAGTACTGTGTGCAGTTCTGGTCGCCTCACTTTAGGAAAGATGTGGAAGCTTTGGAGAGGGTGCAGGGAAGATTTACCAGGATGTTGCCTGGAATGGAGAATAGGTCGTACGAGGATAGGTTGAGAGTTCTCGGCCTTTTCTCGTTGGAACGGCGAAGGATGAGGGGTGACTTGATAGAGGTTTATAAGATGATCAGAGGAATAGATAGAGTAGACAGTCAGAAACTTTTTCCCCGGGTACAACAGAGTGTTACAAGGGGACATAAATTTAAGGTGAAGGGTGGAAGGTATAGGGGAGATGTCAGGAGTGGGTTCTTTACCCAGAGAGTGGTGGGGGCATGGAATGCGTTGCCCGTGGGAGTGGTAGAATCAGAATCATTGGCGACCTTTAAGCGGCAATTGGATAGGTACATGGATGGGTGCTTAATCTAGGATAGATGTTCGGCACAACATCGTGGGCCGAAGGGCCTGTTCTGTGCTGTATTGTTCTATGTTCTATGTTCAGAGCGGTACACATGATCTATCTGGACTTCAGTAAAGCTTTTGACAAGGTTTCTCATGGGAGACTGGTGAGCAAGGTTATGGAATTTAGGGAGAACTAGCCATTTGGATACAGAACTGGCTCGAAGGTAGGAATACAGAAGGTGATAGTGGAGGGTTGCTTTTCAGACTGGAGGCCTGTGACCAGTGGAGTGCCACAAGGATTGGTGCTGTGCCCGCTACTTTTCATCATTTATATAAATGATTTGTATGGGAACATAGAAGGTATATAGACACTAAAATTGGAGGTGTAGTGGACAGCGAAGAAGGTTACCTCAGAGTACAACAGGATCTTGATCAGGTGGGCTAATGAGCTGAGGAGTGGCAGATGGAGTTTAATTGAGATAAATGTGAGCTGCTGCACTTTGGAAAAGCAAAGCAGAGCAGGACTTATACACTGAATGGTAAGGTCCTGGGCAGTGTTGCTGAACAAAGAGACCTTGGAGTACAGGTTCACAGTTCCTTGAAAGCAGAGTTACAGGTAGATAAGATAGTGAAGAAGGCATTTAGTGTGCTTTCCTTTGTTGGTCAGAGCATTGAGTACAGGAGTTGGGAGGTCATGTTGTGGCTGCACAGGCATTGGTTAGGCCACTGTTGGAACATTGCATGCAATTGTGGTCTCCTTCCTATTGGAAGGATGTTGTGAAACTTGAAAGGGTTCTGAAAGGTTTTACAAGCATGTTGCCAAGGTTGGAGGATTTGAGCTACAGGGAGAGGTTGAATAGTCTGGGATTGTTTACCTTGGACTGTCGGAAGCTGAGGGGTGACCTTATGGATGTTTATAAAATCATGACGGACATAGATAGTTTGTCCCTTTTCCCTGGGGTGGTGGAGTCCAGAACTAGACCGCATAGTTAGACGGCAAAGATATAAAAGGAACCTTGGGGCAATTTTTTCACGCAGAGGGTGGTACATGTATGGAGTGAGCTGCCAGAGGGAGTGGTAGAGTCTGGTACAATTACAGCATTCCAAAAGCATCTGGATGGGTATATGGATAGGAAGTATTTAGAAGGATATTGGCCAAGTGCTGGCAAATGGGACTAGATTAGGTTGGGATATCTGGTCGGCATGGATGAGTTGGATCGAAGGGTCTGTTTCTGTGCTATACATCTCTGTGACTCTAAGTACCATGTTTGTGGAGTTCATTGATGATTTGCATTGTCCGCATGTGTTTGTCTGGAATTAAGAGGATAAGTTCTAATTCCAAATCAAGCTTAATTTTTAAATAGTTTTGCCCATTTTTTTTTCTTAGGAATTAGTTTTATTTATAATAAATGGATTATTTTTGAGTTCATTAAAAACTCCTGGTGAGGCTCTCTTCTACTCTTAACAGCAGTACAACATGGAATCAATTGACCATTAACAAACTTATACTAATGGTATATGGAATAGTGGGACTTGATTCCCAGTGCATGGCCTGAACATTTGGATATTGCTGAAAAAGATACATGTTATCCAAGCTTTTTGTCTTACAGTCAATTGGTGAGGCGATGGGACTGTTAATCCAGAGATCCAGGTAATGTTCTGGGGACCTGGGTTTGAATCCCACCATGGCAGATGGTGGAATTTAAATTCAATAAATACCTGGAATTGAGAATCTAACAGCTGCTATAAATACATTGCCAATTGTCAGGAAAAAACCATCTGGTTCACTTTTCTTGAGGGAAAGTAACTGCCATCCTTATCTGGTCTGGCCTACATGTGACTCCAGACCCACAGCAATGGGTTGACTCTTAACTGCCCTCTGGGCAATTAGAGATGGACAATAAATGCTGGCCCTGCCAGGGATGCCCCCATCCTGTGACATAATAAAAAAAATTACAAGAGTACCAAATCTCAAAGGGAAGATTCATTTATACTGTTTGAGAAGAGTATGGTTGGCAAATGGACTCTGAGTAATGAAGGTATTGTCATAGAGATTGCAAATCGGGACAATTGTCCCTCATACTCATCGAGTCCAATATTAATTTGTGAGTAAATCATAGCGTTGTCCAACATGTGAAGAATTACACCAACAATTAAATAAAAGTTCACAGTCAAGCTCACTGGGTGACTAACTTACATTTACTGGAACCCCTACGATTATTCATATGCAGGGCCTTGCCCTCTGTGAACAGAAAGTACATTTTCAGGCTTTGCACCTTTTTAAATTATTCAAAAGTATGAAGAACAATAGTTCCTGGTGCATTCTTATGGCAACGTGCCAAAACATCAGATTCGACTTACCTTTTCAGACTTCTCCTGCTGTAATTATGTTGTGACATGTACATCACCCCTCCCTGCAATGTTTATTCTGTGTATTGTTATTTTCTGCACCAGCCCTGTCCTTTCTGCCTATCATAGCGCCAGCTCCACAATGACTAAACCGATTCAATGGGAAGCTACTCCACCTTGAGAGGTGTTTTAATAGAAGGTGGTCTTGAGAGTGTCGCACACCAGCATTGCAGAATGAAATATAAATCAGGCTGTGGTAAGAGAACAATAGACCTCATTGCCCCCGGGCTAGGGAGAGATTTTTATCGAGTGCCTGAACTCACTCACAATCAATGGGCGGCTCCTGGGCGAGGTGTCAGAGCGAGCTGTGGCATCCCGTACAGGCTGGGACTGAAGTGAAAACAAAGGGTTGCAAATCAACATTCTTCAAATATCCAAGACACAAACAGCCAGATGAGCAAATGACGCGGGGCGAATGGGAGGAAAGATGGTTAATAATTCGAGTGAGAAACTTTCCTGTCAATCTGACTGCTGAAGCACCAAGAGGGAGAATGGGAAAGTAAAATAAATGTTCAGCACTAATTAATGCCTTGAACTAAAAAGCAGTTTTATTTAGTTATCTACAGGAGTTAAATCACAGGAAACTGGTGTAAACTATCAGATGATTAAGTTATGCTACATTATATTCAACACAAATCTTTTACAGTCCGGAGACTGCATTAAAGGAGGGTGGGGGCTGGGGAAGTTAGTATGTTTAGGAGAGGGGCAAACGGGGATCAGGAGGGGGTCAGGAGTGAGGCAGCGGGTCAAGAGTGAAGCAGAGGGGCACCAGACGCGGAGTGGGAGGGGCCAGGACTGGAGCATGGTGGTGGTCAGGAATACGTTAGAATGGGTCAGAGCATGGCAGAGGGTCTCAGGCAAGGGTGTCAGGAGTGAGTCAGAGGAGGGCAAGAGTGAGGTAAGAGGGTCAGGAGTGTGGCAGGGCGACTTAGTAAAAGGGCAGTGGGGTTTAGGAGTCGGATGGAGGGGTAGTGAGGCAGAGTCATAGTTGTTACCATAAAATCATACAGTACAGACAGACCCTTCGGTCCAACTTGTCCATGCTGAGCAGACATCCCAATCTGACCCAATCCTATTTGCCAGCATTTGTCCCATATCCCTCTAAACCTTTCAGACACCTATTAAATGTTGTAACTTTATCCACCTCCACCATTTCCTCTTGCAACTTGTTCCATACACTCACCACCCTCTGCGTGAAAAAGTTATGCCTCAGGTCCTTTTTAACTCTTTCTCTATCACCTTAAACCAATGGCAGGGGGAGATTCAAGATGACAGCAGTCTGAACACTCTGCTGTCTTGGGCTCTGTGCCATACCTCAGGCAAGGTGGGCTCCCTCCACCTCCCTTCCCCAACTAGTCACTCCTGAGGAAAGTTTGTAGTATAAAGTAAATGGGAGCCCCTTTAAATTAGGATTTGGACTATCTGAAGCTGAAATGAAGACGTCTAAAGGGAGCTAGGGGAGCATCCACAGCCGCTGCCTCAACTCCCAAGGCGTTGCCTTGATGTTCAGTTGAGCAGCATTATCGACTCATGAATTTTGCAAAACTCCATGAAAAAAATCGATGAGTGCTGGAGCTGATTACTGCCATGCTGACAAAGCAACAGCAGGAGATCTGGACTTTGGATCAGCGCATGGAAGTGGTGGAACAAAGGATCGCAGCCTTGGAGGCCATGACGGAGAGCTCCAAGGGGCAGGTCCGAACCTTGGAAGGCCAGGTTCGGGCCCTGCTGGAGCAAGTAGACGAACCCAAAAACCGAGGTCAGAGAAAAAAACTTGTGGATCATGGGTTGTCCGGACCATGAGAGGGCGAAAACCTTGCTGAATTTTTCGGGAGGTGGTTTCCGGAGTTAGAGTCAGAGAGATGTATAGCATGGAAACAGACCCTTCGGTGCAACCTGCGCATGCCGACCAGATATTCCAACCCAATCTAGCCCCACCTGCCAGCACCCGGACCATTTCCCTCCAAACCCTTCCTATTGATATACCCATCCAAATGCATCTTATATGTTGCAATTGTACCAGGCTCCACCACATCCCCTGGCAGCTCATTCCATACACATACCACTCTCTGTGTGAAAAAGTTGCCCCTTAGGTCTCTTTTATATCTTTCCCCTCTCACCCTAAACCTATGCCCTCTAGTTCTGGACTCCCCAACCCCAGGGAAAAGACTTTGCCTATTTACCATATCCATGCCCCCCATACTTTTATACCGCTCAGCCTCCAATGCTCCAGGGAAAATAGCCCCAGCCTGTTCAGCCTCTCCCTGTAGCTCAGATCTTCCAACCCAGGCAACATCCTTGTAAATCTTTTCTGAAGCCTTTCAAGTTTCACAATATCTTTCTGATAGAAAGGAGACCAGAATTGCATGCAATATTTCAACAGTGGTCTAACCAATGTCCTGTACAGCTGCAACATGACCTCCCAACTCCTGTACTCAATACTCTGACCAATAAAGGAAAGTATACCAAACGCCTTCTTCACGATTCTATCTACCTGTGACTCTACTTTCAAGGAGCTATGAACCTGCACTCCAAGGTCTCTTTGTTCAGCAACACTCCCTAGGACCTTACCATTAAGTGTATAAGTCCTGCTAAGATTTGCTTTCCCAAAATGCAGCACCTTGCATTTATCTGAATTAAACTCCATCTGCCACTTCTCAGCCCATTGGCCAATCTAGTCAAGGTCCTGTTGTAATCTGACGTAACCTTCTTCACTGTCCATTACACCTCCAATTTTGGTGTTATCTGCAAACTTACTAACTGTATCTCTTATGCTCGCATCCAAATCATTTACGTAAATGACAAAAAGTAGAGGACCCAGCACCGATCCTTGTGGCACTCCACTGGTCACAGGCCTCCAGTCTGAAAAACAACCCTCCACCACCACCCTCTGTCTTCCAGTTTTGAACCAGTTCTGTATCCAAATGGCTCGTTCTCCCTATATTCCATGAGATCTAACCTTGTTGAATGTCTTACTGGAAGGATAGTATCAAGAGGCTAGTGTCTGGAGTACAGTATCCGGAGAAAACATTAAGTAGAATATTTGGATGACCACTTTTTGCAGAACGGCACTAGGGGTAAAATGCTGGACAGACAATATCTGGGAGTGGTGGGCCTGTGGAATTCATTGCCGCAGAGTGCAGCGGAGGCCAGGACGCTAAATGTCTTCAAGGCAGAGATTGATAGATTCTTGATGTCTCGAGGAATTAAGGGCTATGGGGAGAATGCAGGTAAGTGGAGTTGAAATGTCCATCAGCCATGATTGAATGGTGGAGTGGACTCGATGGGCCGAATGGCCTTACTTCCACTCCTATGTCTTATGGTCTTATGGTACAGTGTCATGGGGCCACTGTCATGAATGGTCATTTTTGGGAAATGTGGGTCAATATCTAGGGGACAGATCTGAAGGACGATGTATTGTGAAGCAGCTTCCACAGGGCAGTGTCTTACAAACAAAAACCAAAGTAGAACATTCTGCCTTTTTAGACTGCTTTACCATTCAATAAGATCATAAAAGATGTGCTTGTTTTTTGAATTCCACATTCCTATCGACCTCTGACAACTTTTGCTTCCCTTGCCTAGCAAGAACTTACCCACCTCTGTCATAAAAATATTCAAAGTTCCCACTTCCACTGACTTCTGAAGCAGAGTGTTCCAAAGCTGCACAAACCTCTGAGAGAGAAAAGTTCTCTTTGTCACTGTCCTAAAAGAGCAACTCCTAATTTTAAACTAGTGACCCCTAGATCTGAACTGACCCACAGAAGGAGACACCCTTTCGACATTCATCTTGACAATACCATGTAGAATCTTCAATCAAATTACCTATCACTCTTTTTAAATTCCATTGGAAACCTACTCTCATAATGCATCCACTCATTCTATGTTCCAATAAAGTAGATGTTCTCTGAACTGCCACGAATGCATTTGTATTCTTCCTTAAATAAGGAGACCAAAACTGCACACAATACTCAAGATGAGGTCTTAGCAAATCCCTGTGTAACTGAAGCACAAAATATCCTTACTTTTATGTTCAATTTCTCTCATAAAAAGGATAGCAGACCAATGGCCTTCTTGATTATATGCTGTTCCTGCACACTAATGTTTTGTGACTCACACAGAAGAACACCTGGATCCCTCGGAATTCAACAGTCATTCACCATTTTAGTAATCGGTTTCATTTTCACTCTTCCTGCCAAAGTGAATTTAGATTTCCAAGAGGCATTCAACAAAGTACTAAAAGGTTAAGTCATAGTTCAGAGTCCATGGTTGTACATAGTATATTGACATAGGTAACAGACAGTATATTAGTTAATGAGCAGGAAACAGTATATGGGGATAAGGGCTTTTCAGATTGGTGACCCATGGCCAGTAGGATTCACAGGGTTCGGTGCTGGGACTACAACTGATTACAATATATACTATCTGCTGGATCAGTCAACTCTGTTAGTTAGCTTGATGGCAGGTTTGCAATACAAAAGGATGCCAAGAGATGGATTCAATTCATGCAACAGCTGAGGTGGCTCAGCGGTTAGCACCGCTGCCTCACAGTGCCAGGGTCCCAGGTTCGATTCCAGCCTCGGGCAACTGTGGGTTTCCTCTGGGTGCTCCGATTTCCTCCCACAGTTGAAAGATGTGCAAGTCAGGTGAATTGGCTGTGCTAAATTGCCCATAGTGTCAGGTGCATTAGTGGGAGGAAAATGGGTCCAGGTGGGTTACTCTTCAGAGGGTTGATGTGGGCTGAATGGCCTGTTTCCACATTGTAGGGAATCTAATCTAACCATGAGGACTCTCCTTCTCAACATCTCCCCTCATCCAAGGTGCAGTGAACCTCAGGTTAAGCCATCTTCAGCCATGTCTCTCTAATGGGAAAGCAGCCCTCTTGTCTGGTAAGACTGTGGCAACTTTACCTTTAGATTAAAATAGATATTAATGACTTGGAGGAAAGAAGTGAATGTACTGTAACCCAATTTGCATAGGACATTAAAATAGGTGGAAAGGCAAGGTTGTGAGGTGGAGATGAACAATTTGCATAGAGATTATGTAAGTGGGCAAAACATTGGCCAACAGTTTATAGTGTGGGAAAATGAAGATGCTCTTCAGAGAGTCGCTGTGAACTTGTGGCCTGTTTCCACACTGTAGATATTTTTTTAAAAAAAGGAACACGGAAAACAAGAACCCAGGTGCAGCAGGAAATCAGGAAGGTTAATGGAATGTTGACCATCATTTCAAGGGGGTTGGAATATAAGAGTAGGCAAGTCTTACTGCAAGTGTACAAAGTTCTGGTGAGATCATATCTGCATAATGTGAGCAGCTTTGGTACCCTTATTAAAGAAAAGGTATCATTTCATTTGAGACAGTTCATAGACTTTTCACTTGGGTGACCCTGACATGAAGGGATTGTCTTATGAGCTAAACACATTGCGAGTCTACTCACTGAAATTTAGAAGAATGAGAGGTTTTGGATGTAGGTTTGTGTGCTGAGCTGGAAGGTTCATTTCCAGACGTTTCGTTACCCTACTAGGTAACATCTTCAGTGGGCCTCAGGCGAAGCAATGCTGAAAATTCCTGCTTTTGATTTTATATGTTTAATATAAATAGAAACAGAAAGCAGGAATTTTCAGCATTGCTTCGTCTGAGGTCCACTGAAGATGTTACCTAGTAGGGTAATGAAACATCTGGAAATGAACTTCCAGCTCAGTGAGCTAAACTACATCCAAAACCTTAACCTGAGCTACAAATCTTCTCAAAACTCGCTAAAAATAAGAGGTGATCACACAGCGGGTTCTTGAGCGGCTTGATAGGGCAAGCCTCATGGGAGAATCCAGGTCATAAGCACATCATCTCAGAATAAAGGTGAGTCAATTTAAGACTGAGATGAGGAAGTATTTCTTTTCTCAGAGGGTTGGACGTCTTGAGAATTCCATGCCACACAGAGTGGTGCAGTCCTTGATAGAGTCCTCCTGTGTTTTATTCAGCCTCAGATGGATAGATTCTGGTTCAGTAGAATAACTGGTTCAGTATGGGTGGCACAGTGGTTAGCACTGCTGCCTCACAGTGCCAAAAACCTGGGTTTAATTCCCGCCTCAGGCAGACTGTCTGTGTTGAGTTTGCACATTCTCCCCAGGTGTGTGAGTTTCCTCCGGGTGCTCCGGTTTCCTCCCACATTCCAAAAATGTGCAGGTTAGGTGAATTGGCCATGTTAAATTGCCCCTAGTACTAGGTGAAGGGGTAAATATCGGGGAATGGGTCTGGGTGGGTCACGCTTCGGTGTATCGGTGTGGACTTGTTGAGCTGAAGGGTCTGTTTCCACACTGTAAGTAATCTAATCTGAACCAAGGAATATGGGGAAAGGCCAACAAAATTGGATGTGAGGAATGCAGGTCCAGCCACGATCTGATTGAATTGCAAAGCAGAACAGGCTCAAGGAGCTGAACAACCTTCTCATGTTCCTGCGGCCTCATGTGAAGGTGTGATGGGGGAGCAGCGATAATGGCAGGGGGTAATTGGGGAGCTGTGTAATTGGGTATGGGGGAGAGGGAGGGATAGTGGGCAATGAGGAGTGCAGAGAATCAGAAATGTGATGGGAAGAGATTAATAGGAGTAGCAATGATGGGGTGATGGGGAAATACTATCTTGGAGAGCAGGTGAAGGCGGAAACAGTGTTTGGGGGATGGGATGTCTTGGGGAGGGGTTATGGGGACAGTGGAGGAGGAGGTGGGGGTAAAGGGGAAGTAGTATCTGGGGGAGAGGGTAATGGGAGAGCAGAGTGTGGTGAAGGGGGTAATGGACAGCACTGTCTGTGAACGAGGTGGGGTAATAGGGAGTAGTGTCTGGGGAGGGGGTGATGGGGGTCAGTGTCTCAGGAAGAGGGTGATAGAAGGCATTGCCCAGGTGAGTAATGGGGAGATACTGTCTATGAGAAGGGGGTGGGGAGAATGGGGGCACTGTCTGGGTGAAAGGGAGGAGGCGATGGGGGAAGGGGGAATGGGGAGGCAGTGCCTGAGAGAGGGAGTGATGGGGGCTCAGTGTCTAGGGAAAGGGGTGAGGGTGATGGGAGCACTGTCAGGGGAAAGGAGGTTGAGGGGTGTTGGGGGAAGGGGTAATGGGAGGCAGGGCCAGGAGAGGGTGTGATTGAGTTCAGTGTTTAGGGGAAGGAATGGCAGTGAGAGGAGCACTGGCTGTGGAAAGGGGTTGTGGTGATGAGGGAGAGTGTATCAGTCGGGGAGGAGGGATAGTGGTTCAGTGTCTGTGGAAAAGGGTGGGGGAGAGTTTTATCAGAGGGGTTGGGGTTGTGGTGGGATTGTTCCTGGCAGAGGGGCTTTTGGTGGTTCTTCCTGCAGGAGGGAGTTGGGGTGGGGGAGGGCATTGCAGTTGTTTCAGGGGAAGGGGGATTGGGCTGGAGGGTGGCTGTGCCGAGGAGACAGGGTTGTGTTGGTGCGTGACGGTGCCTCTGGGAGGGGGGGTGGAGTGGTGGAGGTTGATGCCGAGGGGAGGGAATTGAGGTGATGGTTGACGATGCCTGGGGATGGGGTTGGAGTGATGGGGATAGTGCCGAGAGGATGGGGTTGGGTGATTGGGGGCAGTGCCTGGGGGAGTGGGTTGGGTTGGTGGGGAGTAGTACCTGGGGCAGTGCACGTAGGTTGGGGTGATGGAGGGGCAATGCCTGGGAATGGGTTATTAGATTGGGGGTGGGGTTGGGTTGGTGGTGGGATGTCCCTGGGGAGGCATTCCTGGGAGAGGGAGTTGGGATTGTTGCTGGGGGAGGGGTTTGGGTTGTTCCTCAGGGAGCGGTTTAGGGTTGTTGGGGCTTGTTCCTGGGGGAGGGGTTTGGGGATGTTG
This sequence comes from Hemiscyllium ocellatum, assembly GCF_020745735.1. Taxonomy (NCBI): domain Eukaryota; kingdom Metazoa; phylum Chordata; class Chondrichthyes; order Orectolobiformes; family Hemiscylliidae; genus Hemiscyllium; species Hemiscyllium ocellatum. Next base: position 7,379,640 of record NC_083443.1, on the reverse strand, counting down.
GTGGCTTGTTGCTGCGGGAGGCTGTTGGGTTGTTCCTCGGGAGTGAGTTGGGGCTGCTGGGGAGTTGTTCCTGGAGCAGGGGTTTGGGAATGTTGGGGGCTTATTCCTGTGGGAGGGTGTTGGGGGTTGTCCATGAGGAATGGATGGGGTTGTTGGAGTTTTTTTTCTTGGGGGAGGGAGTTGGAGTTTTTGGGGGCTGTTCCTTGGGCAGGCAGTTGGTGTGGTGGGTAGTGGTGCCTGGGGGAGGGAGTTAGGTTGGTGGGGAGTAGTGTCTGGGGAATGGGTTGGTGTGTCGGGAGGTGCACCGGGGGGAGGTGATTGGAATGGTGGGGAGAACTGATTGGTGGAGGGCATAGGCATGATGGAGAGTGGTGCCTGGGCAAGAGGGTGGGGTAGCGCCTGGATAAGGGGTTGGGGTATATGGGGATCGGTGCCTGGGTGAAGGGATTTAGAGTGGTGTGGGAATAGTTCCTGGGTGAAGGGTTTGGGGTGCTTGGGGGGGTGGTGCCTGAGGAGTGGTTTGGGGTGGTGGGGAGCACTGCCTGGTGATGAGGTTTGGGGTTGGGGAGAGGTGCTTGGGAATGGGGTGCTGATGGGATGTTCCTGCAGGAAGGGACTGGGTTTGTTTGGGGGTTGTTCCTGTGAGGGGGTGTGTGTGGTGATTGGCAGTTGTTCCTGGGGGAGAGCGTTGGGGTTACTGCAGGTTGAAGCTAGGAAAGCAGGTTGGGGGGCTGTTCCTGGAGGAGGGGGATGGTTTGGTTGTTTCTGGGGAAAGGCATTTGGGTTGTCAGGGAGTTGTTCCTAGGGGAGGAGCTTCAGGATTTTGGGAGGTTGTTTCTGGCAGAGGGGATTGGAGTGGTTGGGGAGATGTTCCTGGGGGATGGTGTTGGGTTGGTAGGGGGTAGTGCTTGGTGGAAGGGGTTGGGGTGAAGATGGCAGTGCCTTGGGGTGGGCATTGAATTGATGAGGGGCAGTGCCTGGTGGAGGGATTTGGGGTGGTTGTGTGCAATACTTGGGGATGGGGTTGGGGTGTGGCAGGATATTCCTGGGGGAGAGGTTTGGGATTGTTGGGGTTGTTCCTGAGGGAGAGAATTGGGATTATTGGGAGGGTTGTCCCTGGAGGAGGGGGTAGTTCCTTGGGGATAGGGATGGGTTGTTGGGGATTGTTCCTGGGGAAGAGGGGTTGTGGTTGTCCCTGGGGGAAGAGGGTTGGGGTTGTTTGTGAGAGAGGGTATCCAGGTAGTTCCTGGGAGTAGGGGTTGTTTCTGGAGGTGAGGGCTGTTCCTAGGGGAGGAGGTAGATTGTTGGGGTTGTTTTTAAGGGAGGGTGTTGGTGGGGGTTCTTCCTATGCAAGGGGGTTGTTCCTAGCGGAAGGAGTGGGGTTGTTATAGGGGCAGGAGTTGTTCTTGTGGGTGAGCAGTTGTTCCTGGGGGTGGAGATTGTTCAGGTTGTTTCTGGGGGAGGGAGGGAGTTGTTTTGGGGACAGGAGTTGTTGCTGCAGGTAAGGGGTGTTTTTGGGGGATGGTGTTGTTCCTGGAAGAGGGTGAGGGTTGTTGGGTTGTCTCTCCCTGGCATAGTTGTTGGGGGAAGGTGTGGTATCTATGAGAGTCACACAGGCACACCTAAACACACACTCACACAGACCCTCTATCATATGCTCACACATGTACTCACCCTCTCACAGAATATACCCCTTTACACTCACGAACATACTCTCTCACATACACTCATAACCACACCTGCCCACCATTCCCAACTCAAACACACACACAAGTTTGTGGGTTGAATTTGTACTTGCAGAATAACATTTTATTTTACTCAATAGCTGCATGAATCCTTGTAAGATTCTGTAAATCCACTCTTTAGATTAGAATCAGTCTGACCATTGTGGCACAGACAGTCTACACAGAGAGCAGCTCACACCGTCAGTGCATTATCTGGGCCAACATGACACTGATTGTTAAACTGTCCACATCCACCTGATGCTCTGAAAGCAGGTGCTTCCAAATAAACCTACTGGACTATAACGTGGTGTCGTTTGATTTTTAACTTTGTCCAATTGTTAAAGTTCACTTGAGAACTAAAGTTTTGCGGTTTACATGTTAAAGAACTGAAACCAACAGGGTAATTCTAAAAGATGTGAAACGTAGCAAACAATCAGGGTTTTTTTTTCAACATATAATTTCAGTTACATCATACTGTAAACTTCTGCTATAAATTGTGTCTTACGATCTTATTCTCCACATCCACCTGATGAAGGAGCAGCGCTATGAAAGCTACTGCTTCCCTATAAACCTGTTGGATTGTACCCTGGTGTGTGCTGTTGAACATTGTCCATCCCAGTCTGACCTTAAACCCCTCTCCATCATGGCGACGGTCTGAGGGTGGGGCGCGCCAACCCCAGATTCGCTGCGGCCTTTAACGGACGTGGTCTGTGATTGGTCCATCCTCCGCATCCCTACCTTTTATTGGCTCAACGCACGAACCTCCCCGTTCCTGATTGGCCGCTGTGCCCCAATTTGTCTGATTGTGATTGGCTGCGTGCGCCTCCCGATCCCGATTGGTTGTAGCCCGAGCAACCCTGACTGTGATTGGTTGTCAGTGGTCAGAGCTGTGACTGGTGAGAAAGTCCGGGCCTTACGGTTGGAATCGCTGCAGGAATTGGAGGGGAAAGTGCGGGAGAGAAAGAGAGAAGGTAAACCCTGGGGGTGGGAGAGGGAAAAAAAACTAGGCTGGGGGGGGGGGGAGGAGAGGGAAAGGAGAGGGGGAGAGAGAGAGAGAGAGAAGGAGGAGGGGAGGGAAGGAGGACAAGAGAGAGGGGGAAGGGGAGAGGG
>NC_083443.1:7161005-7376706 GCF_020745735.1 Hemiscyllium ocellatum | reverse complement strand
GGGGTGGGAGAGGGGGGGAGTGGGGTGGGGGAAGGGGGGTAGGGCGGGGTGGGGGGTTGGGGGAGGGTGTGGGGAGAGGGGGTGTGGTGAGGGGGAGGGCGTGGGTGAGAGGGGGGTGGGGAGGAGGATGGGTGAGGGGATGGGGTGAGGGAATGGGGGAGGGGAGGTGTTGTTGTTTTGGATAAGGGATAGCATTGTAGCTGTACTTGGGGAGGATATTCCCTGGAAATATATCCAACAAAGATATTTGGGTTGAACTGAGAAATAAGAAAGGGATGATCACCTAATTGGGATTGAATTATAGACCCCCTAATAGCCAGCAGGAAATTGAGAAACAAATTTGTAAGGAGATTTCAGTTATATGTAAGAATAATAGGGTGGATATGGTAGGGGATTTTAACTTTCCAACCATAGACTGGGACTGCGATAGTGTTAAGGGTTTAGATGGGGAGGAATTTGTTAAGAGCATACAAGAACATTTTCTGAGTCAGTAGATAGATAGACCAGATCTAACATTTGAACTTCGCAATTGGAGGAAGGCTAATTTCTGACGGTATTAGGCAAGAACTTTCAAAAGCTGACTGGATGCAGATGTTCATGGGTAAAGTGGCAGCTGGAAAATGGGAAGTCTTCAGAAATGAGGTAATGAGAATCCAGAGACACTATAGTCCTGTAAGGGTGAAAGGAAAGACTAGTAGGTATAGGCAATGTTGGATGACTGAGAAGTTGAGGGTTTGGTTAAGAAGGAAGCATGTCAGGTGTAGACAGGACAGATCGAGTGAATTCTTAGAGTATAAAGGCAGTAGGAGTATACTTAAGAGGGAAATCAGGAGGGCAAAAGGAGGACATTGAGATAGCTTTGGCAAATAGGGTTGAGGAAAATCCAAAGTGTTTTTACAAATACATTAAGGACAAAAGGGTAATTAGAGAGCAAATAGGACCTTTCAAAGATCAGCAAGGCGGCCTTTGTGTGGAGCAGCAGGAGATGGGGGAGATACTAAATGAATATTTTCCATCAATGCTTACTGTGGAGAATGACATGGAAGATGGAGAATGTGGGGAAATAGATATGGACATTTTTTAAAGATGTCACTATTACAGAGGAGGAAGTATTGGATGTCTTGAAATGCATAAAAGTGGATAAATCCCCAGGACCTGATCAGGTGTACCCTCGAACTGCATGGGAAGCTAGAGAAGTGATTACTGGGTCCCTTGCTGAGATATTTGTATCATCGATAGTCACAGGTGAGGTGCCAGGAGCCTGGAGGTTGGCTAATGTGGTTCCATTACTTAAGAAAGGTGGTAAGGACAATTCATGGAGCTATAGATTGGTGAGTCTGACTTCGGTGGTGGGCAAGTTGTTGAAAGGAATCCTGAGGGACACGTATTTGGAAAGGCAAGGACTGATTAGGGATAGTCAACATGGCTTTGTGCGTGGGAAATGATGTCTCATGAATTTGATTGAGATTTTTGAAAATTACCAAAGAGGATTGATGAGGGCAGAGTAGTCAATGTGATCATGTGGACTTTAGTAATGTGTTCGACAAGGTTCCCCATGGGAGACTCGTTAGCAAGGTTAGATCTCATGGAATACAGGGAGAAGTAGCCATTTAGATACAGAACTGGCTCAAAGGTAGAAGACTGAGTTTGGTGGTGCAGTGTTCTTTTACAGACTAGAGGCCTGTGACCAGTGGTGCTGGGTCCATTACTTTTCATCATTATATAATTGATTTGGATTTGAACATAGGAGGTATTGTTAGTAAGTTTGCAGATGACACCAAAATTGGAAGTGGAGTGAACAGCGAAGAAGATCACTTCAGATTACAAGGGGATCTTAATCAGATGGGCCAATGGGCTGAGGAGTGGCAGATGGAGTTTAATTTAGATAAATGCAAAGTGCTGCATTTTGGGAAAGCAAATCAGGGCCTGATGTATACACTTAAAGGTAAGGTCCTGGGGAGTGTGTCATTTGGTGGCAAGAAGGCATTTGGTATGCTTTCCTTTATTGGTCAGAACATTGAATATAGGAATTGGGAGGTCTCGTTGCAGCTGTACAGGATTTTGGTTAGGCTGCTTTTGGAATATTGCATGCAACTCTGGTCTCCATCCTATCAGAAGGATTTTATGAAACTTGAAAGGGTTCAGAAAAGATTTACAAGGATGTTGCCCGGATTGGAGTATTTGAGCTACAGGGAGAGGCTGAATAGGCTGGGACTGTTTTCCCTGGAGCATCGAAGGCTGAGGGGTGACCTAATACAGGTTTATGAAATCATGAGAGGCATGGATAGGATAAGTAGACAAAGTCTTTTCCTAGGGATGGGGGAGTCCAGAACTAGAGGGCATAGGTTTAGGGTGAAAGGGGAAAGATATAAAAGGGACCTAAGGGGCAACTTTTTCATGCAGAGGGTGGTACGTGAATGGAATGAGGTGGTGGAGGCTGGTACAATTGCAACATTTAAAAGGCGTCTGGACAGGTATATGAATAGGAAGGGTTTGGAGGGATATGGGCCAAGTACTGGCAGGTGGGACTAGACTAGGTTGGGATATCTAGTTGGCATGGGCGAGTTGGATTGAGGGGTCTGTTTCCATGCTATACATCTGTATGACTGTAGTGTTAGTTGTTTAACAGTAGTGTCTGGACTTAATCTGTAAAATAGCCTAATCCATAACTGGGTTTGGGTAGAGGTGATAAGGTTCTGGAATGGGATGGATGTGGGTGGGGGATGGTTAGTGGATGTTACCCTGTGCTGAATCCACTTCATGTATCTGATTGAATGGCATTAGAACAAAGTCAAGTGATGACATTGAGTCTGCAGAGATAATAACATTGTTCCAGTCTGATAATCTCAGTTTTTGGATAGTTTAGTGAAAGTTGGTTCATAAATGCATGGCAGGTCAAGAATTACTACTCCGTTTGTAAACATTATAATCGTGGAGCTGTCAATCTCTGATGTGGGACATCTTCTAATCACAACCCTCTGCTAAATCATAACCCCACCTAAACTTGGGTTAAGATGAATCTTGCATAGCATTCACAGACAGCAATACTTCAGCCATGTTTATTCTGTCAGTGTGGTTCAAACTGAGACCTGTCAACTGACAAGACTGCGTCCTGAAGAGCTGAATTTGTATAAGAAGTTAGATGTCTGTCGGCTGGAGTTTTGTATACAGTACTGGGTGCTACATTTCAGGAAGGAGGTGAAAGGAATTCAAAAGACAATGATTCCAGGAATGAGAAACTTCAGTTATGATGCTGGTTGAGATAAATTGGGGCTTGGACAGGTGAAGGCTCAGAGCTGATTTGGTTAAGTTCTGTAAGTCATGAGGAAACTGGACAGAGTAAACAGGGAGAACGTTTTCCTGATCATGAAATGATCAAGAATAAGAGGGCAAAGACTTGAAATGTTGTTTGAAATAAATTTTCAGATTGTGGTATAGGTCTGGAATGCATTGCCTGGAGGCCTCAAGTTCAGTTGAGGCAATGATTGATTAGGTGATTGTTTCTACTGAAATAAAGTGCAGGCTTCCCTGGAAAGGGTGGGAGGCTGGAACTAGATCATAATGCACATTCGGAGAGCTGGCACAGATTCAGTAAATGAGTGCCTTCTCCACTGGAACAGTTGTGATTCTGTGACTCATTGCCCCACCCAGTGCCCTGGCTTAATCTTAGCTTTTGCTGAAAATTGGATTTTATTTTTCATTGACTGGTGTAATGATGTGAACTAATAGGTAGTTTTGTAACAGTGAATGTTCTTCATGTCTGACAGTGGCACTGTTTAAGAATGCGAGGAGTAATTGTGAATTTTGCCCTTTGTTCAGTAAATTGTGAATTGAGGTGAGACTAATACAGTTAGGTTGACACTCCCAATGCAATACTAATGGATAGAGAAGTGCAAGTGCCTTGTTTGGAGAATATATTGAATCCAGTTGTACGTACAAAGCGCAGGACAATGGTAGAACTGTTAAAATCTGTTTATTATATGCTACTGAGCTGAGAATGTGTTGCTAGAAAAGCGCAGCAGGTCAGGCAGCATCCAAGGAACAGGAGAGTCGATGTTTCGGGCCATGAGCCCTTCTTCAGGAATGGTTTTGGGCATGAGCCCTTCCTCAGGAAACCATTCCTGAAGAAGGGCTCATGCCCGAAACGTCGACTCTCCTGCTCCTTGGATGCTGCCTGACCTGCTGTGCTTTTCCAGCAACACATTGTTAGCTCTGGTCTCTGCAATCCTCACTTTCTCCTATTATATGCTACACCCAGTTTGAACCACTTCAGTATAGAGTCAGAGATATACAGTATGGAAATAGACCTTTTGATCCAACTCATCCATGGCAACAGGATATCCTAGCATTTGGCCCATAATCCTTCCTATTCATATACCCAGCCCGATGCCTTTGAAATGTTGTAATTGTACCAGCCTCCACCATTTCTTCCGGCAGCTTATTTCATATACACACACCACACACTGCGTGAAAATGTTGTCCCATAGATCCCTTTTAAATCTTTCCCCTCTCACCCTCAATCTATGACTTCTAGTTTTGGACTTTCCTACAATGGGAAAAAGACCTTCACTATTCACACTATCCACAGCCCTCATGATTTCATAAACCTCTGTAAGGTCACCCCTCAGACTCCGATGCTGCAGTGAAAGTAGCTGCAGCCTATTCAGCCTCTTCCTATCGTTTAAGCCCTCAAATTTAATTAGATTCATGCTTCATACTTGACATTAATGAAAATGCATTGTAACTGGGCATATACAACTTGCGCAAGTTTGAAGTCTAATTTGCAATTAAAAGAAAAGGATGCTAGGTGGTGCTTTTTGCACTGGGTCCAGCCTTTATTGACTTTCTGACATCAACCATGTATCCAATTTGCTGTTCTGGTGTGAACATTGCCTGAAGACCCATTAGTTGAACCTGAAGTCAGTCCTGCCAAACAAGCCACAGCATGGTAACCAGACTGGGAGCAGGAGGAGCCTTGACTGGGGAGGGAAGCCTACTATGCAGGACTGACTCTCACATTCCAACTGCTGTCATGTCTGAGACTAGCCAACACAACAAAAAACAGGTGTCAGACCTTAGTCCATCGACAATGTGTGAGGCATCATGGTGACTCAGTGGCTAGCACTGAGGCAGCTGGATTCGATTCCATCCTTCTGCGTGTGTGAAATTTGCACATTCCCCCTGTGTCCATGTGACATTCCTCGAGTGCACCGGTTTCCTCCCACAGTCCAAAAGATGTGTAGGTTAGGTGGATTGGGCATGGCAAATTGCCCATGGTGTCAAGGGATGGGTGGATTAGGCTTCAATAAATGCCGGGTTGCAGGGATAGGAAAAAGGGGTGGGTCTGGGTGTGATGCTGTTCAAACAGTTGGTGTGGACCTGATGGTCTGAATAGCCTGCTTCCACACTGTAGGGATTTTATGATTCTTGCTTATTTTATTTCTCAACTAATTTATTTGGGAGATTCTTCTATCTTGTCATTCCCTGAACTCTTCAGCTGACGTTCTTCAGAATCTTTAACAAGGAATAATTGCTTTTCAAGAGAACCAATGTTGAGTTAATCTTTTTACCTCACTCTATAATGATTCCAGTAGGTGATTGATAATGGATGTCATGCTGATGCTATTAAACTTTTGTATCTTTTTTGTGGAGCACAGTTAATCCCCTTCTCCTCCAATTGGTCCCACCATAAGTACTACCAGTGACTGATCTTTAAATTTCAGTATTTTTCCTGATCATTACACAGCTCAAAATGGGCTGATTTTTTTTGGTGTTTCTAATAAGCATTAGACTAACTACTGTGGTGTTAAATATCACCCAACTTGACAACACGAAATGATGCAGAGAATGGTGACAGGATGAAGGACTTCAGCTGATGTTCTTGACCAGAAGGGGAAGAGGAAGTTTAGTAAATGCTTCCAGTGGATTAACTATGGAGAAACCATTTGCCCTGGAAAGTCTCCAAACCAGAAGACAGTCTTTACAAAGTTGGGTGATTCAGTTTTAAGTCTCAGAAGGAAACTTGATAAATGCTTGAAACAGAAATAGTTACATTTGGAGAAGGGGTGGCAATCACTGATTATTTGGAGACCAGGACAATATTCAGGCTTAGGCTGATAAGTGGCAAGTGACTTTTACAGCAGGCACCTACCAGGCAGTGATTGTCTTCAGAGGAGAACCTGATCGTTGACTCTTGACGTTCAATGGATAGATAAAACCAAAATACTGTACTTGTTTGAGATCAGAAATAAAAACAAAATACTAGAGAAACTTGGGTTTTGTAGGCTCTGTAGAGAGAGAAACAGAGTTAATGTTTTGTTCAATTTATTGGTCTTCCAAAGACTAGAAGACTTTGAGAGAAAATTCCAGAATTTGGGACCTAGCTAATTGAAGGCATGGCTGCTAGTGGTAGGAGCAATTAAAATGGAGATGATCGGAATTGGAAAAGCATGGATACTTTGACATGCTAATGGACTGGAGAGGATGACAGCAAGAGAAGTTGAGGCCGTGGAGGGACTTGAAAGAGACATAAGAATTTTAAAATTGAAGTGTTGCTTAACTAGGAAACAATTCCATAGGGATGTTAGGAGAATGGGACTTGGTGCGAGTTAGGACATGTGCAGCAAAGTTTTGGTTCGCAGTAATTTTATGGAGGTTGTAAGTTTTGGAAACAACACCAAGGTTATGAAGGACCCTGTCAGTCAAACAGGGAGGAAGGAGGAGGATGGAGGTGTGGTGTCTGAACAGTGTTTGTGGCCAGACCCAAAGACAATAGCCAAAATTTAGTTTGAAAACATTTCTGCTCAAAACAGTGCTCAACCCAGACACACAGTGCAATATAAATAGAAATGTTTTCTCGGTCTAATAACCACACCTCTTACATTAATGTGGTTTTGAGAAGCGCAGAGGAGATTTGTGAGAGCATATCCTCTCTTTGGAAGGGGCACAAACGTTTGTGTGCAATTTGCCTTTGTGACAATTCATGCCAGGGGTGCATTGGGGCTAGGAGTGGAGAGAAATTGATCTACTTTCATGCTCCCCTCTCCGCTTACTCCTGGGCTCTGGTTGGTCCTCCTGCAGAACTCATTCTTTGTTGCTGTACCATATAGTGGTTTGGTACTGGCCTAGTGATCAGAAGTGTTAGTCCATGTTAATTTGTGAATTAGAATTTTTGGACAAAACCCAAGTTAAATTTGCAATTGTAACAGAATCCATTGAATTGCTACAAAATCCATGCAGCTCCCTGATGGAAGGAAACCTGGTCTGGCCTGTAAATAGTGACTTTAACATTGGAATGCTCCTGAAGTAGTTAGCAAGCTAGGTAGCGGAGTGGTAGTTTCATTGGACCAATAATTCAGAGGCCCAGTGTAATGCTCTGGCAGTTCCCATCACAGTACCTGGTGGAGTTTAGATCCAATTGATAAATCTAGAATTGAAATCCGTTATTGTAAAAACCCATCTAGTTCACTAGAGCAATGAAAGACAATATTGTCCTTAGCCAATCTGGCCTATCGTGACCCACAGCAATGTAGTTAACTCTTAACTGCCTTCTGAAATAGCTACTCAATTGGAGATCAGTCGTTAATGGGTGACAGGTTGTGATCTTGCCTGTGACATTCACGTCCCGTATAAAACTGAAGTTCCTTAGTTTGGCAACTGACCGTGCAACACTTTTCCTGTATAGAACATAAATACAGGAGTAGGCCATTCAGCCCATCGAGCCTGTTCATCATTCAGTGAGATCATAGCTGATCTATGGTTTACCTCCGTTTACCTGTGTTTGGACAGTATCCTTTACTTAACAATACATTTGCATCATTAATTTTTCCGGATGTTGAGACTTAACAATTGACTAAAAGTCTTCAAATATCTTAGCCCTAATCTCCTGTACATTTATTGACAGTGGGGTCTATACTTTGTTATTGGGACTATGAGCCAGTGCCTGGGAGCAACCCATACAGAATCTTGGGGCCTCATACAGTGGCTCAAAGGAACACCTCCATGCTTGAAATTTTAAACCTTGAATTCAAATTGCTCCATGACTCAACCTTCCCTATCTAAATCCTCATGTGCTAAAGGTTGTACTCTGTGTGCCTCTAAATCCAGTCTTGATCTATCCACAGTTAATCTCAGTCCACCATTAGCATCCATAGCTTCAACTGCCCAGGATGAGAATTCTGAAATGCCCTGCCTAAATCTCTCCATCTCTGTTCCTCCTTTTAGTTCCTTGTGATGCTCCTTAAAACTGACCTGTTTAACCAAGCTGTGCAATTTGATTTGGTGGCACTGTTCTGAAACACTCTGATGTTGAACTAGAACCACAAAATGATCAGAGTTGATAAAGTGTGGTGCTGGAAAAGGCACAGCAGCATCTGAGGAGCAAGAGAGTCAACATTTTGGGCTTGACCCTTCATCAGGACTAGTCATTCAGCTTGTGCATCCTTACTTTCTCTGCAATAGCAACTCTTCCCACCTTGCTTTTTCCTTTTTGGTTTAAAGGCTTAGTTGATCTTGTGCTCCTTTTTGAATATATGCTCCTATAAAGCTTTTTGTTTCTCTTTGATGTTAGTTTCATAATCCTCTTTGCTTACCTTCCTTTTATTTCCCCTCTGCACCTATATCTGGCCTGATTGTTTCTTGTTTAATAAACCTGACATCTGTTGAAAGTACTACTTTGCTGCTTTGTTTTTCCTCTAACTCTGTTGTCATCCAGGGGACTCTGATTTAATTTGTCCTCCCTTCCTGCCTTGTGGAAATCCCTTGTGAATTCCCCCATCTCCCTCTTTGACCAAGATTTTGGCATTCATCCTAATATCTCATTATTGGCTCACTGTCAAAACTGTAAAACGTGGAAAAAAACCCTTCAGTCCAATGTAGACCATGTTTCCAAACTAAACTGGCCCAGTGACCTGTGTTTGGCCCATATCCCTCCAAACCTTTCCTATTCATGTTCTTATCCAAATGTCTCTTAAATGTTGTAATTGTACCTGTATCCACCATATCTTCTGACATTCCACATACTCTCTGTGCAAAGATGTTGACCTTCATATCCTTTTTAAATCTTTCTTCTCTCACTTAAAAATATACCCCCTGGTTTCGAACTTCCCCAACCTAGGGAAAAAAACCCTTGCTATTCACCTTACATATGCCCCTCATGACTTTATAATCCTTATAAGGTCACTCTTCAATCTCTGACACTCCGGTGAAAAAGGTCCCAGCCCATCCCTATAATTTAAACCCTCCATTCCTGGCGACATCCTGGTCAATCTTTTCTGATTTTTTTTCCGATTTATTAATGTTATTCTTATAGCAGGGCAGCCAGAACTGCACACAGTACTCCAGAAGAGGCCTCGTTTTGTTGGATCACATTTCTTTGCAACACCTGGAAATATTTTACTTTGCAAATAGCACTAATTAACTGTGTGTCATTGTTTAAACAGTGTATATTGGCCCATTTGGTTAGTTTTTATTTTATCTTGACCATTTTTATATTGCATCAACTGTAAAACAAATAAAATAAAAGCCATTTAATATGATACATTCAGTTTTATATTCTGTATCAACCAAATGAATTGACCAAATTACTGTATTAACGCTGTGACCATTTCTTGTTTGTGCTTTCAGAAGCTGAGGATTTTTCACTAGGTACCTTAGCCTGTCTCATCTTGCAGCATGTCGTATCCTGGCTATCCTTCATCCGGCTATCCTGTAAGTTACGTTGCTATACACTGCTCACTACGGTCACTTCGCAAGTACGCGTGTATTACTTGTATAGGTCTTTAGAAAATAAGACACCATTGACAGCTGGTGTCATTGGTGTTTGTGTGTAAACATAGAACAATACAGCGCAGAGCAGGCCGTTTGGCCCTCGATGTTGTGCCGACCTGTGAACTATTCTCAGCTCGTCCCCCTACACTATCCCAAAATCATCCATGTGCTTATCTAAGGGCTGTTTAAAATCTCCCAAATGTGGCTGAGTTGACTACATTGGCAGGTAGAACATTCTACGCCCATACCACTCTCTGGGTGAAGAACCTGCCTCTGACGTCTGTCTTAAATCTATCACCCCTCAATTTGTAGCTATGCCCCCTCGTACAAGTTGACATCATCATCCTAGGAAAAATACTTCCATTGTCTACCCTATCTAATCCTCTGATCATCTTGTATTCTCTATCAAATCCCCTCTTAGCCGCCTTCTTGCCAATGAGAACAGGTTCAAGTCTCTCACCCTTTCCTCTTAAGACCTTCCCTCCAGACCAGGCAACATCCTGGTAAATCTCCTCTACACCTTTTCCAATGCTTCCCCATCCTTCCCGAAATGTAGAGACTAGAACTGTACACAATATTCCAAGTGTGGCCGCACCAGCGTTTTGTATAGTTGCAGCATGATATTGCAGCTCTAGAATTCAATCCCTCTATGAATGAAACCTAACACACGCCTTCTTAACAGCACTATTCACCTGGGTGGAACTTTCAGGGATCTATGTACATGGACTCCAAGATCCCTCTGCATATCCACACTACCAAGAATCTTTCCATTGACCCAGTACTCTGCCTTCCTGTTATTTTTCCCAAAGTGCATCATCTCACATTTAGCTGCATTGAACTCCCATTTGCCATCTCTTAGCTCAATTCTGCAGTTTATCCAAGTCCCCCTACAAACCGTAACCTTCTTCAACATTGTCCACTGCTCCACCGACTTTAGTGTCGTCTGCAAATTTACTAATCCATCCACCTATGCCTGCGTCTTAAGTCATTTATAAAAATGACAAACAGCAGTGGTCCCAAAACAGATCCTTGTGGTACACTACTCGTAAGCGGACTCCAGGCTGAATATTTTCCATCAACTATCACTCGCTGCCTTCTTTCAGACAGCCAGTTTCTAATCCAAACTGCTAAATCACCCTCAATTCCATGCCTCTGCATTTTCTCCAACAGCCTACCATGTGGAACCTTATCAAAGGCTTTACTGAAGTCCATGTATACCATGTCAACTGCCCTACACTCATCTACATGCTTGGTCACCTTCTCAAAAAACTCAGAGGTTTGTGAGATATGACCTTGATGAAACCATGTTGACTACCTGAAATCAAATTGTTGCTTGCTAGATGATTATAAATCTTATCTCTTATAATCCTTTCCAAAACCTTTCCTACAACAGAAGTAAGGCTCTCTGGCCTATAATTACCTGGGTCATCTCTACTGTCCTTCTTGAACAAGGGCACAACATTTGCAATCCTCCAGTCCTCTGGTACCAAACCTGTAGACAATGACGACTTAAATATCAAAGCCAAAGGCTCTGCTATCTCTTCCCTAGCTTCCCAGAGAATCCTCGGATAAATTCCACCCAGCCCCGGGGACTTGTCTACTTTCACTCCTTCTAGAATTGATAACACCAGTTCGTAACTAACCTCGATCCTTTCTAGTCTAATATCTTGTACCTCATTCTTCTCCTCTACAATATTCTCCTTTTCCTGAGTGAAAACCAATGAGAAATGTTTGTTTAGCACCTCTCCCATCTCCACAGGGTCCACACTCAACTTCCCACTTCTGTCTTTGGCCCTATTCCTACCCTAATGATCCTTTTATTCCTCACATACCTATAGAAAGCTTTGGGGTTCTCCTTTATTCTATTTGCTAAAGACTACTCGTGCTCTCACTTTGCTCTTCTTAACTCTCTCTTTAACTCCTTCCTAGCTGATCTGTAACTCTCCATTGCCTTATCTGAACCATCTTGACTCATCAACACATAAGCCTCTTTTTTATCCCCAAAACAAGAGATGCAATGTCTGTAGTAAACCACGGTTCCCTTACCTTATCACTTCCACCCTACCTGACAGGGACATACCTATCGAGGACATGCAATTTCTGTTCCTTAAACCAGCTCCACATTTCCATTGTCTGCATCCCCTGCATTTTGCTACTACACTCTATGCATCCTAATTCTTGCCTTATCGTATTATAATTGCCCTTGCCCCATTGATAACTCTTAATCTGTAGCATGTACCTATCCCTTTCCGTCACTAAACTAAATGTAACTGAATTTTGGTCACTCTGTCCAAAGTGCTCACCTACAACAAAATCAAACACCTGGCCTGGTTCATTACCAAACACCAGATCCAGTGAGGCCTCCCCTCTTGTCGGTCCTTCGACATACTGTGTCAGGAAACCCTCCTGTACACATTGGACAAAAACCGATCCATCAATATGCTAGAATTATAGCATTTCCAGTCAATGTTGGGGAAGTTAAAGTCCCCCATAAGACCACCCTGTTCCTTTCACTCCTACCCAGAATAATTTTGTTAATCCTCTCTTCCATCTCCCTGGAACTCTGCGGAGGCCTATAAAACAACTCCAAGCAGTGTGACCTCTCCCCTCCTGTTTCTAACCTCCGCCCACATTACCTCAGTAGATGAGTGTTCATCAAAAGTTCTCTTGGCCACCATTATACTATCCTTGACTAACAAGGCCATGCCTTTTACCACCTTGCCTGTTCGTAACAAAAGATCTAAACCCTGGAACCTGCAACACCCATTCCTCACCCTGCTCTATCCATGTCTCCAAAATGGCCACAACATCGAAATCCCAGGTACCTATCCATGCTGCAAACTCAACTACCTTATTTCGGATACTTCTGGCATTGAAGTAAGCAACTTCAAACCACTTTACTGTCTGCGAGCACATTCCTGTGACCCTGAAATCCTGTCCCTGTCCTTCCTACTTCATCCTCCTGTGCACTGCAACTACACCTCCGGTTCCCATCCCCCTGCTGAACTAGTTTAAACCCACCCGAATAGCACCAGCAAATTTCCCACCCATAGTATTAGTACCCCTCTGGTTCAAGTGAAGACCGACCTGTTTGTACAAGTCGCACCTTCCCCAGAATGAGCCCCAATTATCCAAGAACCTGAAACCCTCCCTCCTGCAGCATCCTTGCAGCCACATGTTCAGCTGATATCTCTCCCTATTCCTTGCCTCGCTATCACGTGGCATGGGTAACAAACCAGAGATAACAATTCTGTTTGTTCTAGCTCTCAGCTTTAGGCACTAAGTCCTAACGAACTGGAAGGTGAAAGAGTCATCGAGATGTACAGCATGGACACAGACTCTTCGGTCTCACTTGTCCAAGCCGACCAGTTATCCTAAACTAATCTAATCCTGTTTGCCAACACTTGTCCCATATGCCTGTAAACTCTTCCTATTCATATACCCATCTCGATGTCTTTTAAATGGTGTAATTGTACCAGCCTCCATCACTTCCACTCGCAGCGCAGTCCATACAAGCACCACCCCGCATGAAAACAAATCACCTCTTAAGTCCCTTTTAAATCTTCTCCTTTCACCCTAAACCTATGCCCTCTAGGTCTGGGACACATTGACCCATCTGATCAAGATTTTCTTGTACTCTAACGTGACGTTCTTGGCCATCCACTACACCTCCAATTTTGATGTCATCTGCAAACTTACTAACCATACCTCATGTTCACATTCAAATCATTTTTATAAATGACGAAAAGCAGTGGACCCAGCACCAATCCTTGTGGTACACCACTGGTCACAGGTCTCCAGTCTGAAAAGCAACCCTCCACCACCATCACCCTCTGTCTTCTATCTTCAAGCCAGTTCTCTATCCAAGTAGCTAGTTCTGAGTCTATTCCTTGCAAGCTAACCTTGCTAACCAGTCTGTCATGAGGAACCTTGTCGAACACCTTAGTGAAGTCCATATAGATCTCTGCCGTCATCAATCCTCTTCGTTACTACTTCAAACAAAACGTAATCGAGTTCGTGAAACATGATTTCCCACGCACAAAGCCTAATTATCCCTAATCAGTCCTTGCCTTCCCAAATACATGTAAATCCTGTCCCTCAGGATTCCCTCCAACAACTTATCCAGCACTGATGTCAGGCTCACCTGTCTATAGTTTCTTAGCTTTTCCTTACCACCTTTCTGAAATAGTGACATGTGTTGCCAGCAGACATGGTAGAGGCAGGCATGATAGCGTCATTTAAGATGAATCTAGACAGATACATGAATGGACAGGGAGCAGAGGGATACAGACCCTTGGAAAATAGGCAACGGGTTTAGATAGCAGATCTGGATCTGCACTGGTTTGGAGGGCTGAAGGGCCTGTTCCTGTGCTGTAATGTTTATTTGTTCTTGTTAGGTAACTTCCAGTATTCTGGCACCTCACTGTGACTATCAATGATACAAGTATCTCAGCAAGGGGTCCAGCAATCACTTAGCTTCCCACAGAGGTCTAGGGTACACCTGATCAGGTCCCAGGAATTTATCCACCCTTGTGCATTTCAAGACATTCAGCACTTCCTCCTCTGTAATATTGTCCTTTTTATTTTATTTCCCCATATCCTTCTCCGCAACAAATACTTATGCAAAATAGTTGTTTAATATCTCCCCTATCTCCTGCAGTTCCACACTTAGGTGTCCTTGCAGATCTTTAAGGGGCCCTATTCTCTTGCTTTGTTACCCTTTTGACTCTAATGTATTTATAGAATCCCTTTGGATTCTCCTTAACCCTATTTGCCAAAGTTATCTCATGTCCCTTTATTGCCCTCCTGATTTCCCTCTAAAGCCTACTCCTGTGTATTCTTTGAGGGAATCACTCGATTTCTGCTGTCTATATTTGACATATGCTTCCCACTTATTCTTGATCAAAATCTTAATTTCTCTAGTCATCTAGTAATCCCCATACTTATCAGCCTTGTTGTTCACCCTAACAGGAACGTACAGTCTCTAAACTCCTGTTATCTCATTTTTGAAGCATTCCTGTTTTTCCAGCCATCCCATTACCAGCAAGCTTCCACCCCCAAACAACTTTTGTTGATTGCCTAGCAAAGTCAACTTTGTCCTTCGTCCAAATTAACATTTAGACTTGGTCTATCCTTTTCCATCACTATTTTAAAACTAATAGAATTTGCTGGCACCAAAGTGCTCCCCCACAGACACCGTTGGATTTCTTCATAGTGTGATACTTTTTGGATTTATTTTAAAACGTATTTTCCAAATCTTGATTCTTTCTTGTGTTTTTACTGAAGAATAAAGGTTGAATCTATTGAAAAGGGGAGGTGAAAGCAGAATAAAAACTTCAGGAAAAGAAAATGTGAAAGAAGCTTTTGGAAGTAGGATTTACTGACTGTGGGGAAAAAAAAAAGCTCTGCTGCTTGAAATCCCTTGCACCGTGGGAATGGTTTCCCCTGCTCAGACTGATCCACACAGATTAGATGATTCCATGCTAACATTTCTCACCTTTTTGAGATGCCGGTATTGGACTGGGGTGTACAAAGTTAAAAATCACACAACACCAGGTTATAGTCCAACAAGTTTAATTGGAAGCACACTAGCTTTTGGAGCGACGCTCCTTCATCAGGTGGGAGGGCTCGATCGTAACACAGACTTTATAGCAAAAATCACACACACATCTTCTCACATTCACAACCCCCACCCCAGACAGACACACATGCACACATATATTTTGTGGGGTGAATTTGTACTTGCAGAGTTACATTGCCTTTGCTCAAAAACTGCATACATTCATGTAGAACTCTGAGCTCAAAAACTGCATGAATTAATGTAAAACTCTCTGTTATCTCACTTTTTAGATTAGAATCAATCTAAACATCAGGTCATAGACAGAGAACACAGGGAGCTAATACCTTCAACATATTGTCTAGCTATCATCATTGTTAACAGCTAACCCGAGAATGCAACTTTATGAAACGGGTTTTGTGATTTACACATGAAAGAAGTGAAACCATCACTGTATTCTAACAGATGAAAGGCTTAACAGACAATCAATTTTTGAATGTATAATTTCAGTTACGTCACACTGCAAATTTTGTGAGAAATTGTGTTATGATCGAGCCCTCCATAATCACCTGATGGAGTGTCGCTCCGAAAGCTAGTGTGCTTCCAATTAAACTTGTTGGACTATAACCTGGTGTTGTGTGATTTTTAAATTTCTCACCTTGATAACTATGTTTGCTTTGTCAACGAATGGAAGCTAGAGACAGAGTTGGGCAAACTCTGAAACCCCTTTGCTGTATAAACTGAGCATCACTGAGAGCAGTTTGAAGTTACCCCCCCACCCCAACCTGCCAAATTTTGGAAACTGGTGAGATTGGGTATAATGCTATTTGTACACCCAGCCTATGTCTATTGTCACTAAGTTGCTGAACTTAACTTCAGAGTTCCATCTGATTCTGTGCAGAATGGTTCCTTTTTTAAATTAATGTTTTTCTAAACATTGTTAAGGCCACTTTTAGAATTATTTATGTTCAGTTCTGGTCTCCCTGCTATAGGAAAGATGTTGTGAAACTTGAAAGGTGTTGCCTGGGATTGCAGGGTTTGAGGTATAGGGAGCAGTTGAAGAGGCTGGGGCTGAGCAACGATCTTAATAAGGTTTGTAAAATTAGGACTGGCAAGGATAGAGTGAATAACCAAGGCCTTTTTCCCAGGGTAGGGAAGTCCAAAACTAGAGGGCATTTGTTTAAGGTGAGAGGAAAGATTTAAAAGGAACCTGAGGGGCAACTTTTATTATTCAGAGGTTGGTGCTTGTATGGAGTGAACTGCCAGAGAAAGTGGTAGAGATGGGTATAATTCCAATATTTAGTCTGGATGGTATATGAATAGGAAGGTTTAGAGTGATGTGGGCCAAATGCTGGCAAATAGGACTAGATTTAGGATATCTGGTTGACATGGGCGAATTGAACCGAGGGATCTGTTTCCATGTTGTAAAACTCTTTGACTCTATATCTCTTGTGCCCAGGCCTCCCAGTCTGGGGGTAGGGACACTGCCACTGTGCCACAAGAAGTTCGTTTGGGAGTTCGTGTGTCCAATGAACTGCAACAAAGTGACTTTGAACAGTTTCTGGTGATTAGGCAGGAACCAGTTAAGGGACAATAACTGTTTCAGTTGCTTTTCTCCAATATTTTGAGTTTTCCCAGTTAATGAATTGAGGTTGGGCTTCATCTCTGCTGTACTTTATATAACTTCACTATAGCTTCCTTGGCAATTCATGAGCAAACTATTGACAATCATATTGAGAAAATACAAACTAAACTCTGAGGGAAAGACTCCAAAACTTGGGTTCCAAGGAAAGGCAAGTTTAGGACTACTATTGAGATGATCAGCACCAAAGATGAGCACCCAAATAAAACAGAGGAGGTATCTAAGAATGAACTGGATTCTGCCATGGGAAGAACTGTAAACATTCTATTTGGATGTGCGCAAGCAGGGAAAATGGGCTTCTCTTTCGGTCACCTGAGATTTTCTGACAAAAGAGTTTTCATTGTTACTGTCAGCTGAATTGGTTGAGGTAGTGCAGTTGGCTCCTGCAATTGGGCACATGTAAGCTACGTGAATGTGGATGCATTGCTTAAACCTAATAATGTTGTATCTCAAATTTGTCACTATGTTGCTCTTCATTGATTGAAATGAATGACATGTTGTTGTATAACTGACTGCGGCTCTCCTTTCTATTTCAGCAATCGGGTGACCAGTCTGGCTATCCACAAGCAGGGGGACAGTACCCGTACCCTGGTGGTGCTGGGGGTGCGTATCCACCTGGTGCTGGGGGTGCGTATCCACCCGGTTCTGGGGGTGCGTATCCACCTGGTGCTGGAGGTGCATATCCAGCTGGTCCGGGTGGGGCCTACCCCCAGGCTCCGGGTCCGGGTGGGGCCTACCCCCAGGCTCCGGGTCCGGGTGGGGCCTACCCCCAGGCTCCGGGCGGGGCCTACCCCCAGGCTCCGGGACTGGGCGGGGCCTACCCCCAGGCTCCGGGACCGGGCGGGGCCTACCCCCAGGCTCCGGGACCGGGTGGGGCCTACCCCCAGGCTCCGGGACCGGGTGGGGCCTACCCCCAGGCTCCAGGTTCATATCCCCAGCCACCAGCTGGAGGTTATCCCCAGGCATCTGGTGGCCCTTATCAATCTGGTGGTGGTACTTACCCAGCATCAGGGGGTTACCCTGCACCCCAAGGTAACCAAACAGGATGGGGATCTGGCGGCTCTGGATATCCATCTTATCCCACAGGTAAGCTTCCTTTTTTTTAATCACCATTATAAGTTTTAGTGGTACCACAAATTAATTGGTTTACCTTTACAACTACAAATTATACATCATATTGTGTGAGGATTTATATATTTGAGGTCAAGTATGTCTCTATATTGTGACTGTGTTATGTATGTGTTTTTATGTTTATAGAAGACATATACGTATGGTCAGTTCTTGTGGGTGCAAAAGGGTTAATTGTTTGGCTAGCTGTGCATGTGTGTTGGTTAAATGTGGCCATGCCTGTGTTTATGTTGATTATAGATTGCGTGCATGGGAGTTGGAGCGAGTGTGTACGTGCACACGTGCACAACAAGAGTGGGTGCACGTGTGTGTCGATGGAAAGTTTGCATGTTGATGTCTCTGCTCAGCAATACAAAGATCAACTGTGGCTCAGACTCCTGTACAGTGGGCAGTACCTCCTATTGGAAATACCCATGCATGGGTGTCATTTGGGCATTAGTCGAGTTGCATTTTGCTCCAGTGTCCAGAACACGTGCTGGGTCTGGCAGTGTGTGTGCATGAGGATTAGTCACAGATGAGACTAAACTAGGCCCAATGAGAAGCATCAGATCAGGGAAGAGGCAAGAACAGTTATAAGGGATAAAAATGATAGCACATACCAAATGACAACTGAAGTATACAGTCTGACTTTGGAACACACTTTCAACCCTTGAGGACTTCTCTCTTGTAGGTGCAGGTGGCCCTGGCCCTGCCCCTGGATATGGAGGAGGTGGCCCTGGCCCTGCCCCTGGATATGGAGGAGGTGGCCCTGGCTCTGTCCCTGGTTATGGAGGAGGTGGCCCTGGCTCTGCCCCTGGGTATGGAGCCCCAGGTTATGGGGGAGGCCCTCAGCCTGCTGGACAAAACTACTCTGGTGGTGGTGCTCCTCCTTCAGGTATTGTAGTAGAAATACATTAACCTAACTGTCTTGAGATATTGGAACAACTTGTTGTTTTCAGAAGATTTATATCGTTGATATTGTTAAAAGGGATGGTCCTTCGCTTTCTGGGTATCTTCAGCCATTTTGTATCAAGCTCTTAGTTATGATATGTGATCTTATAGAGTCATAGAGATATACAGCACGGAAACAGACCCTTCGGTCCAACTTGACCATGCCAACCAGATATCCCAACCCAATCTAGTCCTACCTTCCAGCATCCGGCCCATATCCCTCCAAACCTTTTCTAGTCATGTACCCATCGAGATACCTTTTAAATATTGCATTTTCACTAGCTCCCACCACTTCCTCTGGCAGCACATTCCATACATGTACCACCCTCTGTGTGAAAAAGTTGCCCCTTAGGTCTCTTTTACATCTTTCCCTCTCACCCTAAACCTACGCCCTCTAGTTCTGGACTCCCCCCACCCCAGGGAAAAGACTTTGTCTATTTATCCTATCCGTGCCCCTCATGATTTTATAAACCTCTATAAGGTCACCCCTCAGCCTCCGATGCTCCAGGGAATACAGCCCTAGCCTATTCAGTCTCCCCCCATAGCTCAAATCCTCCAACCCTGGCAACATTCTTGTAAATCTTTTCTGAACCGTTTCAAGTTTCACAACATCTTTCAGATCTTACGGGCGGCACGGTGGCACAGTGGTTAGCACTGCTGCCTCACAGCGCCTGTTAGACCTGGGTTCAATTCCCGACTCAGGCGACTGACTGTGTGGAGTTTGCACGTTCTCCCCGTGTCTGCGTGGGTTTCCTCCGGGTGCTCCGGTTTCCTCCCACAGTCACAAAGATGTGCGGGTCAGGTGAATTGGCCAAGCTAAATTGCCCGTAGTGTTAGGTAAGGGGTAAATGTAGGGGTATGGGTGGGTTGCGCTTCGGCGGGTCGGTGTGGACTTGTTGGGCCGAAGGGCCTGTTTCCACACTGTAAGTCTAAGTCTAAGTCTAAGTCTAAGAATGGAGACCAGAATTGCACACAATATTCCAACAGTGGCCTAACCAATGCCCTGTACAGCTGTAACATGACCTCCCAACCCCTGTACTCGATACTCTGACCAGTAAAGAAAAGCATACTATAAACGTCTTCTTCACTATCGAATCTACCTGTGACTCTACTTTCAAGGAGCTATGAACCTGCACTCCAAGGTCTCTTTGTTCAGTAACACTCCCTAGGACCTTACCATTAAGTGTATAAATCCTGTTAAGATTTGCTTTCCCAAAATACAGCACCTCGCACTTATCTAAATTAAACTCCATCTGCCACTTCTCAGCCCATTGGTCCATCTGATCAATATCCCATTGTAATCTGAGGTAACCCTCTTCGCTGTCCACTGCACCTTCAATTTTAGTGTCATCTGCAAACTTACTAACAAAACTCTTATGCTCATATCCAAATCATTTATATAAATGATGAAAAGTAGTGGACCCAGCACTGATCCTTGTGGCACTCCACTGGTCACTGGCCTCCAGTCTGAAAAACAATCCTCCACCACCACCCTCTGTCTTCTACCTTTGAGCCAGTTCTGTATCCAAATGGCTAGTTCTCCCTGTATTCCATGAGATCTAACCTTGCTAACCAGTGTTCCATGGGGAACCTTGTCGCACACCTTACTGAAGTCCCTATAGATCACATCTACCGCTCTGTCCTCATCAATCCTCTTTGTTACTTCTTTAAGAAACTCAACTAAGTTTGTGAGACATGATTTCCCACACACAAAGCCATGTTGACTATCCCTAATCTTGGCAAGGAAACCTTCTGATTGCTAATTGAGAAGGTGATGGGGAAGACACTTTCTTGAATCACTGCAGTCCACCTGGTTTGACCTATCTGTATCAGTTTGATGCAGCCAAGCATTTGCAAGGCCATTTCACAGGGCAGCTATTACTGGTTCTGGGGTCAAATGTAGGCTAGATTTTCCTCCCCAAAGATGCATGAGTATTCAATATGCATTTTAACACCAATGATAGTTTCATGGTCACCCGTTATTGACCAGCTTTTGATTCCAGATTTTTAGCTGAACTTAGTGTTTCATTTTAAATTCAATAGTGCCTTTGTGGAATTAAACCTACAAAAGCAACTATCTCCCTTGATTTGGTCTTGGCTGTGACACAACTTTGCCATTAAACAGCCTGCAGACTATATGAAGAGTAACCTATTTAGGGAGGGACTGGTGGACTGCTAGAATCCACTAAACTGCCTAATGAGAGTCAAATGACTGGGGAAGGCCGTTCCGTAAACGAACTGGCTCTGTTTAAATGGTAAAACTACATGATGTCACTGTCTTAATATGGAAGTTAAAACTACTTGTTTGCCTTGACTTCCAGGAGGGTATCCATCTGGTCCAGCACCCGGCTCGACTGGCCCACAGCCAACCCCATCACAGGTTTGTTACCAAAATGCCTCCTGTTTACTTAATGCCAGCAGGGTCCCTTGGCATATGAATCAATGTACTTTAATACTGTTATTAATTCTTAATTATTATAGATCATAGATTCTATGATTTGGAGATGCCGGTGTTGGACTGGGGTGTACAAAGTTAAAAATCACACAACACCACGTTATAGTCCAACAGGTTTAATTGGAAGCACACTAGCTTTCGGAGCGACGCTCCTTCATCAGGTGATTGTGGAGGGCTCAATCATAACACAGAATTTATAGCAAAAATTTGCAGTGTGATGTAACTGAAATTATACATTGAAAAATTGATTGTCTGTTAAGCCTTTCATCTGTTAGAATACAGTGATAGTTTCACTTCTTTCATGTGTAAATCACAAAACCCTTTTTTTAAAAGTTGCATTCTCGGGTTAGCTGTTAACAATGGTGATAGACAATATGTTGAAGGTGTCTTATTGAAGGAACGTATGAAAGGCTTAACAGACAATCAGTTTTTGAATGTATAATTTCAGTTACATCACACTGTAAATTTTTGCTATAAATTCTGTGTTACGATTGAGCCCTCCACAATCACCTGATGAAGGAGCGTCGCTCCGAAAGCTTGTGCGCTTGCAATTAAACCTTTTGGACTATAACCTGGTGTTGTGTGATTTTTAACATAGAATCTATGATCTAATAGAATCCCTACAGTGTGGAAACAGGCCATTTGGCCCAACAAGTCCACACTGACCCTCCAGAGAGTAATCAACTGAAACCCATTACCCTAACCTGTTAATCTACATATAACCCTGACTAATGCACCTAACCTACATGTCCCTGAACACTACGGGCAATTTAGCATGGGCAATTCACCTAACCTACACATCTTTGGATTGTGGGAGGCACACGGAGGAAATCCACACAGACACGTGGAGAATGTGCAAACTTCACACAGTCGCCCGAGGCTGGAATCGAACCTAGGTCCCTGGTGCTGTGAGGCAGCAATGCAAACCACTGAGCCCTTATTATGTCTATTACTTGCTCTGTGAACGTGAGCAGTTTGTCTTGCGGTATTAGACCTAGCTTTGTACCCTGGTGATGTACACTCAGACCTTTAGCTGCCAGTCCTATATGTGTGTTATAAATTGATAGATATATATTAACTAGTACAATGCAGTGATGTATAGTGACAAACTGTAGTCACTGGGTATTGTAACCCAGTATTATACAGCACTAGACTTCATACCCATCAGTACTATATTCATGTTGTACAGTGACAGACCTCTCCCCACCACTGCTGTCCCGTAGTGTAATTTAATGACATTGTTCCCACAAGTACTGTACATCAGTGTTATACCATTTCAGAGCTATCTCTGTCAGTACTGTACCCCCAAGAGAGACAGATTTGTCCGTACCAGTACTGTGTCCCAGCTTTAATACATCTGAATGACAACCATTTCGAAGGCCACAGTTGTAGCACTTTGCGCAGTTAAGGTGGATGAGATATAAAAATCTCCACACAACCAACATTATGCTGTATTGAAATCTGGCGAAGTGCTACATTCTGTCTTTTTACATCTTCAAATCCTTTGTTTCAATAAAATACTTTCCAATGCTATGTTTCCCCACAAGCACTGAGTGAAATGAAAAGATTCTGATTATCATTTAACATGCTGCTGTGCTGACTTCTCGGCAGGGTAATTGTACTTGCTGTTTTATACAGCTGATAGTTTGAGCATTCAGTTATTACAAAAACTAGAAGGCCATCTGACCACTGAGAGAGAGCACTACTTTTCTAAAACCTTTCAGATGCTGAAATTGTAATCCAGTCTATTGTGACCTCTAGACTTGACTGTTCCAGTCCTGCACGCCTCCCACTTTCCATCCTTTATGGACTCTGCTGCCTGTGTCCTGGATCTGTGATTATCATTCACCTTGTCATCCTGTACTTTCTGAACAATTCTGGTTCATCGGTGCTCCAGATTAAAGGCTTTCATAGTTGTGGTGGCCTCCAAACAACCTCCGATGTACTGCCCCTTTAACTAACAATCTGAGTAAGCCCAAATGGAGTAAAACATAAAATCCGAAAATAACCTGCGGTGCAGTTTGTGGCTATTGGTTATGATGAATAATTTAAACTGCCAGGAAACAACATGTGTTTGTAAGTAACAGGTTGGTTTTTTTTTTGTCCCGTTTGTAGCCTTCAATGCCGAATATTGGAGGCCTTACGATTGGGGGTGCGACACAGGGCACTATTAAACCTGTTGCTAACTTCAACGCACAAGCTGATGCGGAGATTCTGCGTCAAGCCATGAAAGGAGCAGGTAAGTTGTGTAGTGACAGAAAAATTGTATAAACCATGGATGCAAGGAAAAAAAAATTCTGCCAACATGTACACACTGCTTGTGTAATATGCTGTAAGAACCTTTTCTTCAGTGAGGTTACCTATCAGTTTTCGTTGCCGATACAGGCCATTGTACTCAAATATGCCAGTCTTTATAGGTCTCAAGGATCTAACTGCCAAACATTATCATTTTGTGTTTATCCCTGTATTTCTCTATTCTTTTATATGTTATTTAACCTCTTAAATCATCAATTACCTTTGCTTCGATCACTTCATCTGGCAGGGAGTTCCACATTCTGCCACTCTGTGTTAAGATCTTCTACCAAAGTGTTTTACTTGATTTGTTTATTGGATGTATTATGTTTATCCTTCTTGCAGTCTAATTCTGCCCCACGTTGAATCATATTGGCCCGCATAAATCACAAGAACACGATCAGTTCTCTTCTGCAAAATGTAGAGGTCCTTCCATTTGGAACAAGAAATTAATGATTGTATTAGATTTTGAAAGAAAGAAAAGAGAAAGGAAAAAAGAACTGCGAGCACAAGAATTGGGAGGCTGTGCTCAAAATCCCAAATTGCTTGGGAAAATTCATTCTCCCCAGGTAGACCAATTAGAGAAAAGTTGCCCCCCTCAACAGAATGGGAGGATATGAAGAGGAGCCACTCTACTAATCACAAGCAGTCCTGCATCTGCTGCTGCATAATCAGCCAATCAGAAGGAAATGTGAGAGTCAGCCTGTGTTTAGAGAAACAAGGTGTGTGGCACCAATCTATAAGGCAAGAGGGAGTGGGATCAGCAGCAAGGAGTGAGACCAGTGAAGAAGGCCAGGGATGTTGGGGTGGGAGGCCCTGGGAGTGAGTTTGAGAAACTCAAGTGATAGGATAAGGCTGCAAAGCGATGAGACCAGGACTGTGAATGTGAGACAACAAATTTAAACTTTTCAGTACAGAAATACAGTACTCGCCCAACTGAGGACTGGAAACCAGAGAAAAGTTCCTTTGCAAACTAGAGTTTCTAGATTAAAACTGTAGAAGCTTCTATATGGATGAAATGTCAAAGATATGATTGTAATGGGTAATGTGTTAATTTAAATTGAGCAACTTTACTTCGTGATAATACGCATTCCTGTGTTATCACTTGTCAAAGTGGTTTGTGTATTGTGAGTTACTTGAAATGCAATGGCTGTGTTAGATAAAACATGCAAAAGTTGAATTGTGCCTTCACCAGTTCATGGAGAGCATGTTTGGGATGATAGCCTCTTGTGTGTAGAAGTGTCAGTTATTTTTCAAAAAGAGCATTTGTTGCTAACTGTCTGTTGTCTTGTACTAACTTAAATACTGTGGTTTCTTGAAATCAATGCCTTCCTTGTGCGTTGCGGGGGCTGGAAGTTTTTTGGAATAGAATTGGTTATTGAGGGTTTTGATTAAAGTTTCTGATTTGCTTTCCCCTGGCAGCACATATCCCTAATCTATCAACACAATTACAGAAGGCAGATTATTAAATGATTGCATCACCTAAGAAGGAGTTAGTAAGACTGAAAGAGACCCTGACAACCAAAGAAAAAAAGGTTCCCAAAAGTCCTAATGCAGGTCTGAGAAATCTCAAGAGGAGCACTTGAAAAAAAATATTATTTTGATCCGTATTGGGGGCATTTTAAACTAGAAATTGATGAAAAAAAGAAATAAATTGGGAAATGGGGTAAAGACTGAAAACATTGTAAAAGCTTTCATATTTATTGGCAAAAACAGGAGATTGTGGAGATATTGCTGTAATAAATAAGGTTATAGATACATTATGCAAATACTTTATCCATATTAAGAGGTGTAGTGTTTTGAAAATTGTGTGCATGTCTTGATCTATGGGACTTTTGATTGAGTTGAAAAAAATGATTCTGGAGGAATTAATGGAACTAAATGTCAACAGATTTTTGGACCCGATGTCCCAGGATTTTAAAAATGATAGCCATAGAAATATTGAATATGTTAATGTTGATTTTTCCAGTGTTCCCTAGATCTTAGAAATGTCTCTGTGGATTGGAAGCAAACCTAATCCTAGTATGTGAGAAAGGAGACTAAGCCTGATTCTATAGAGCTGTTAACCTAACTTGAATGATCTAGGAAATGATAGAATCTATTATAGCTGTGATAACTGTGCATTTAAAAACCCAGCATCGAGCAGTGTCAACAGAGATTTCAGAGTAGTCAAATTGGTGACAAGATTGCAGTGGTGAGTTGGAGGTGACCAGATATTAAGGAATTGCCAAATAGTTCGTTGCAGAGATGCGGAACTATCCAGATTTAGAGCAGTTTGTGACAATTGTTACACATTAAGAACTGGTTCCAAAGAGCTATTCTGGTTTAAGGTGGGTGAATCATCAAGACCTAAGTTTTTATTTGAAGATGTTTTGGGAAAGTCAGGGTAAAGAATGCGGTGGCTCAGTGGTTAGTACTGTTGCCTCACAGTGCCAGGGACCAAGGTCTGATTGAGCAATTGTGTGGAATTTGCACATTCTTCCCATGCCTGTATGGGTTTCCTGCCACAGTTCAGATATGTGCAGGTCAGGTGACTTGGCCATCCCAAATTGCCCATAGTGTCCTGGGATGTGCAGGCAACGTGAATTAGCAGTGGGAAATGCAGGATACAGGGATAGGGTAGCGGGGTAGGTCTGGCTGAGATGCTATTCGGAGCATCAGTTTGGACTCAATCAGCGGAATGGCCTGCTCACGCTGTAAGGGTTCTATGACTCTATTAACTTCCCAAACTTGAAAACTAAAAATTTGCCCAGGAATGGAGGGTGGGAAATTTGACTGACTTCTCCCACAAGAAAGGGAGATGAGACGTAAACAGGCAATTTAAGGAGGTTAATCTTAATTTAGCTGTTGGCAAACCACTGGAGTTGACTGACAGTAAAAATTGGACCTAGTCAGCATGTAGGCAAGTAGGACACATTAGATCTGGCAGCATCAGAGGAGAGAGAAACAGAGTTAACTGTTGACACCAGAGAGGAATCAGAAGAAAGTGAGGGCTGCAGATGCTGGAGTCAAAGTTGAAAAGTGTGGTGCTGGAAAAGCATCCGAGGAGCAGGAGAGTTGATGATTCAGGCGTCAGCCCTTCATCAAGAATATGGAGGGGGAAGGCGGCTGAGAGATAAATGGGGGGGGGGGGGGGGGGGGGGTTTGGTGGGGATGGGCATGGGGCTGGAGAGAAGGTAGGTGGGAAGGCAATAGGTGAATGCAAGTGTAATTGCAGGCAAAATTCTGCAAATGGTGAAGATGTGAAGCCAACAGAATGTGGAGAAACTCAGGTCAGGCAGCATCTGTGGGAGAGAAATAGAATTATACTTAGAGTTGGGATGACTCTTGGAGAGTCTCAGAACTAAATAGCTCTGTTATTCTCTCCCTTTAGATGCTGTCAGACCTGCTGAGTTTCTTCAGCACTATGTTTGTATCGGACTTCCAGCACTTACAGTATCTACATTGCCTTTGATCTTTTATAAAGGAATTTTAGTGATGATTGTTAAAGAAGAAATAATTAGTGTGTATCTCAGATTTTCAAAAGTGAGACATATTTCCAAGTCAGGATAGTATCTTGTTTGGAGGGGAATGATCAAGTGTTGGTGTTCTTCTGTTAGCTACTGCTCTCATCCTTCCAGGTACTGTTGGAAGAGCCTTGGTGAACTACTGCAATGTGTCTTGTAGATGGCATATTGCTGCTACTGTGTTAATGGGGAAGGGAATGGAAAGTGAAGTTGGTGGCTGGGAGACAAATCAATGGGCTGCTTTGTCCTGGATGCAGTTGACCACCTTGAGTATTGTTGGAGCTGCATTCATCCAGACAAGTAGGGGGTATTCCACCACACTCTCGACTTGTCCCTTGTAGAAAGTAAACAAGTCAGGAGTTAAGTTACACACTACAGGTTTCTCAGCTTTGACTCTATCCATGTAACCACAGTGTTTGTATAGCTGGTCCAGGTCAGTTTGCCCCTACTCTCCTAGTCCTGGTCTTGATAGTGGAAGATTCAGTAAAAGCAATACCGTTGAATTTCATGACGAGATGGTTAAGATCAAAGAACAATGCAGCATGGGAACAGGGCCTTCAAGCTTGTGCTGATACATTTTGCCCTTCTGTTGAAAACTGTCCTCACTGAATGCATATCTCTCTCTTCCCTTCCTATTCATGTTTTTGTCCAGGTGCTGCTTGAAGGCTGCTATTGTCTGTTTCCACCACATCTGGCAATACATTCCAGGCACTCATCACCCTTTTGTGTGATAAATCTGCCTCACAAATCTCTTTTAAACTGTACTTCTCCCCCCACTCCCAGTACTTTGAACCTGTGTCCCCTAGTAATTGACCCCTCCACTCTAGGAAAAAACCTCATACTTTCCAGTTTACTCCTGCCATTCACAATCCTATAAACTTCCGTCAAATCACCCCTCAACCTCCTGCATTCCTGTGAAAACAAACCCTGTCTATCCAACCTTTCTTCAGAGCTAAAATCCTCCATACCAGGCAACATCCTGGCACATTTTTTTTGTATCCTCTGTAAAGCATCCACATACTTTTGTTAGTGTGATGACTAGAACTGTATGCAATAATCCAGTTTTCCTCCAAATCGTGCATGTAGACTACAAACAGTAGAGGTCCCAGCATTGATCCCTGTGGGACACCACTAGACGCAACTCTTCATTCCAAAAAGCATCCTTCCACCACTATCCCCTGTACCCTATGACTAAGCCAGTTCTGTATCCATCTTGCCACTCACCCCTGATACCATATGACTTCACCTTTCGGGCCAGTCTGCCATGAGGGACGTTATCAAAGGCTTTACTGAAGTCCATGTAGACAATGTCAACTGCTTTTCTATCATCAATCATTTTTGTCACCTCCTCAAAAAACTCAAGTCAGTTAGGCATAATCTCTCCTGCACAAACCATGCTGTTTATCACTAAAAGGTCTATTTGCTCCTAGATTCTTTCTTGAAGATGATTATGTCTGGCACTGGTGTTTTATAAATGTTCCATAGCAATAACCATCCTAAATGTAAATGTTGTTCAGGTCTTGCATGCGGGCACAAATTCTGTAATTATCTGAGGGTTTGAGTGTTGAATAGTACACAATGCAGTCATCAGTGAATATCCCATTTACGAGCTGTAGAAGTGTTTAGTGAGCACAGTGATCATTTCTTGTTCTTGTTCTTGGTCATGGATGTGGCCCTTGCATGGTAAGAATTGAATTGAATTGAATTTATTGTCATGTGTACTGAGGCACAGTGAAAAGCAAGCAATACAGGCAGATCACAGAGTTAAGTAGCATAGATGGTAAATAATAGGTAAACAGTGGCGAAAACAAAAACATAGGTACAGTAGAATGCTAAAAATTTAAATCCATTCAGTATTCTAACAGCAGTAGGGTAGAAACTGTTTCGAAACCGGCTGGTGCATGTGTTCAGACTTCTCTGTACCTTCTCCCCAGTGGTAGAGGCTGTAGAAAAACATTGTCAGGGTGGGATGGATCTTTGAGAAGCCTGGCGGCCTTTCCTTGATAGCCGGCCTGCTAGATGAATTCTATAGATGGGAGGTTGGCCTGTGTGATTGTCCGGGCCGAGTTCACCACTCTCTGTAACCATCTCCGATTTTGAATGGTACAGTTACCGTACCAGGTAGTGATACATTCAGACAGGCAGCCTTATTTATTGCTATTCCTAATGGCTCAGTTGGAACTAACTCTTAGAAGTTTTGAGATTCTTGTCTTGAAGGGCTTAATTTGGAGGTTTTTTTTGCGTCAAAACTTTGAGGGTGGCAAGTGTTATTCCCTTGTTCATGAAAGGGAATAGGGATAATCCTGGGAATTCCAATCTTACGTCTGTGGTGGGCAAATTATTGGAGAGGATCTGAGAGACAGGATTTATGATTATTTGGAAAACCATAGTTTGATTAAAGATAGTCAGCATGACTTTGTGAGGGGCAGGTCATGCCTCACAAGCCTTATTGAATTCCTTGAGGATGTGACAAAACACATTGATGAAGGTAGAGCAGTGGGTGTGATGTACATGGATTTTAGCAAGGCATTTGATGAAGTTCCCCATGGTAGGTTTATTCAAATTAAGGATGCATGGGATACAGGGAAATTTGGCTGTCTGGATACAGAATTGGTTGGCCCATAGAAGACATGGTAGCACATGAAAAGTATTCAGCCTAATTGTCATTGATCAGTGCTGTTCTGCAGGGATCTATTCTGGACCTCTGCTTATTGGGAATTTTACAAATGACTTGGATGAGGAAGTAGAAGGGTGGTTTAGTAAGCTTGCTGATGACACTAAGGTTGGTGGAGTAGTGGATAGTATCGGGGGACTGTAGAATGTTGCAAAGGGACATTGAAAGAATGCAGAGCTGGGCTGATAAATGGTTGATGGAGTTCAATCTGGAAAAATGTGAAATGATTCATTTTGGAAGTTTGAATTTAAATGCAGAATACAGGGTTAAAGGCAGGATTCTTGGCAGTGTGAAGCAACAGATGGATCTTGGGGTCCATGTCCATAAATCCCTCAAAATTGCCACCCACATTGATAGGGTTGTTAAGAAGGCTAATGGTGTGTTGACTTTTGTTAGCCGAGGAATTGATTTTAAGACTCACTAGGTTATGCTGCAGCTCTATAAAGCCCTGTTTAGACTACACTTGGAATGTTGTGTTCAGTTCTAGTCGTCTCACTATAGGAAGGATGTGAAAGCTTTAGAGAGGATGCTGAGGAGATCCACTAGAATGCTGTGGAGGGGCCTCTTTACTTCACACTGAGACCGGTGTCTGGAGTTCACTGATTACTGTGGTGGTCTCTGTCCAGCAGGTTGTGAAATTTCAAAGACCCGGAATGCTGCATAGGGCAATCCTGCTGGAGAGAGAGCGCTGAACCATACTCATTGTTTATAACCTGACCAGTGAGGTTATCTCCACACAGTAATTGCGAACGCCACCAATGCCTGGGCATTTGCCCCTCTCGTTGGGGGACAGTGGCTACCTGGTACCTATCCACTTGGGCAGTATCCCCAAGAGAGAGAAAAAGAGAGGTCAAACTGCTTATTCTGGCCAGCAATCCCCCTCGAGTGGGCGGTTCAAATTGCCCGGATCACCCTTTGGTCCTTGACACTGGAATTGTAGTTTAGGATCTGCTGTGAACTCAGCCGGAACGAGTGTACCCAGAAGGGGCACACACAGACTCATACACAAGTTCAGAGTTACCAGTGAACTTTATTACAGGGAAAAGTTCAACTTGTCCAATCTGTACAATACTTGGATGAAACTTGTACTGTACACTAAAATATAAGAAAACTGGAGTGTACACAACATAAATCTTTAACCTACGCAATTTACAGGATAGTTATACTAACCACCCTTCCCCCTATGCCTAACCAACTACTCCACAGTGCAAGTATCAGAGACCTGAAAAGGGTTCTTAGAGACTCGGAGGAAATTGTTGCTTATCCGGTGGGGCTTCCTCTCTGCCTCAGGTGTTGTGGACTTCCAAAGTCACAGACCGGGTTGAAGTCTCATGACACTAAGTTAAAAATGGGCAAGAAATCCCTCTGCTGATTACCGTATACTATCCTCCCTGTGCTGATGAATCCATACCCCTCCATGTTGAACAATACTTGGATATTGAGAGTGTCGAGGGCACAGATAGGGTGTTTCACTGT
Source organism: Hemiscyllium ocellatum (assembly GCF_020745735.1). Classification (NCBI taxonomy): domain Eukaryota; kingdom Metazoa; phylum Chordata; class Chondrichthyes; order Orectolobiformes; family Hemiscylliidae; genus Hemiscyllium; species Hemiscyllium ocellatum. The sequence goes on along the minus strand of NC_083443.1, from coordinate 7,345,278 downwards.
GCATCCCCAAGAGTGGCTCAGCAGCAGCTCTACTGATTGAGCTGGTTGATTTTGAAAGGACATAGCTGTGAGACTGGGTCTGTACCAGGTGGCAAAGAAGCCAAGAAAAGGGGAAAGACATAGTTGACCTCATCCATCCTGATTTGTCTCCTGGGGATGAATCAGTCCACAATAATATTGGTAAGAATGCTCACCACAGAATACTTGTGGTGACAAGGTTATGCCTTCACATTGAAAATATTCTTCATTGTCTTGTGTGACACCATCACTGAGTTAAATCGGACAGACATCAAACAGACAAAAGACTGTGCATCCATGAGGTTCTGTGACCCATCAGTAGCAGCAGAATCATCCTCCCAACAAAACCGACACCCTCTCGGCATACCCCCAACTCAGCCATTACCGTCCAGCCATGGAATCAACACTGGTTCAATGGAAAGTGCAAGAAGGAATGCCAGGAGCTGCAAGAGGCATGAAACATGAGGTCTCACTTTGGCGAAGCTATCAAACAGGACTACATGCATGTGCTACAGCATAGGCAGTGCTTAACCAACGGATCAGATCTAAGCTCTGCATGTTGGCACATTCCATTGTCAATGGTGATGGACAATTAACTAACCCACTGGAGATTAGAGATCCACAAACATCCTCAGTGATGGAGTGCCCAGTACATCAGTAGAAAAGATAAGCTGAATCATTTGGAAGAACCTTTAGCAAGAAGTGATCCATCTTGGCCTCTCCAAGTGGTTCCTAGTGTGTCTCTTACCAGTCTACAGCTAATTCAATTCGTGTGATATGAAGAAATGGTTGGAGGCATTAGATACTGCAACTGTTCTGGGCCCTGACAACATTCCAGCAATAGTACTGTAGATTTGTCCTCCAGAACTTGCCATATTCCGGTCAAGCTACTCCAGTACAGCTACAACATAGGCATCTACCTGACAAGGGGGAAAATTGCCCAGATATGTCCTGTACACATACCAAGCAGGACAAGTCCAACCTGGATAACTATTGCTCCATCAGTCTACTCTTGATAATTAGCAACCTGTTGGAAGATGTCATCAACAGTGCTATCAAGCAGCATCTGTTTAGCAGCAACCTGCTCACAGGCGCCCAGGTTGGGTTCTGCTGGAGCACTCTCTGCTTCTGACCTTGTTACAGCCTTCGGTCAAGTGTAGACAAGAGTTGAATTCCAGAGGCGAGATGAGAGAGAGACCACCTTTGAAATAAAGGTTTTGTTTAACTGAGTGTGGCATAAAGGAGCCTGAGCGAAACTGGAATCAGTGGGTATTGGAGAAAATTCTGCTGGTTGGAGTCATTTGTGGGACGTAGGTTGTGGTCATTGGTCAGTCATCTCTGCTTCAGGACATCCTTGCAGGAGTTCCTCTTAATAGTGTCCTCAGCCCAACCATCTTCAACACCCTTCCCTTCTTCTTAAGGTAAGAAGTGTGGGGATATTTGCTGATGATTGCAAAATGTTCAGCATTCACAACCCCTCAGACTCTGAATCAGTCCGTGTTCAAATGCAACACGTTTTGGACAGTATGCAGGTTTGGGCCAACAAATGGCAAATAACACTTGTCACAATAATGGCTGACAATGACCCTCTCCTATAAGAAGCAATCGAACTACTGCCCCCATGACATTTGATGGTATTACCATCACTGAATTCGCCCACTATCACCATCCTTCAGGTTACCATTGATCAAAAACTCAACTAGACTCGCCGTCTAAATGAAGTAAGAGCAAATCAGAGGGTGACAATACAGCAGCGAGTAACTCACCACCTGACTCCCCAAAGCCAATCCACTGCATTTACAAGACATTATTCAGGAGTGTGATGGAACGCTCCCGACTTGCCTGGATGAGTGCAGCTTCAACAACGCTCAAGGAACTTAACCTTGACACCATCCAAGACAAAGCAGCTTGCTTGATTGACGCCACATCACGAGCATGCACTTCCTCCACGACTGGTATTCAATAGCAGCAGTGTGTAAATGCATTGCAGAAATTCACCAAAGATCCTTAGACAGCACCTTCTAAATCCCCGACCACCTCCATCTAGGAGGAAAAGGGCAGGAGATACATGGGAATGTTACCACCTGCAAGTTCCCTCCAAGTCACTCGCCATTCTGACTTGGAAATATGTCATCTTTCCTTCAGTATTGCTGAGTCGAAATTCTAGAATTCCCTCCCAAGGAACTGGTCTACTTATGAAGCAAGGACTGTAGTGGTACAAGAAAGCAGCTTCCCACCACCTTTTCAATGGCAATCAGGGACAAGCAATAAGTGTTGGCTTGCCACCGATACCCATCCCCCAGGAAAAATTTATCAAAAACATATACATTTTAGAAAGGTGGTACCTTGAGCTAAACTAGAGTTTCAGCCTCAGACCCTGTCTTGACCACCTGGGAAACTCTTTAACATCTGAAGCATCTAAGGAAACTTAGATGGCTTTTCCTTCTTGGTGCGAATTGTTTCACAATCTATCGTTGGAATTGAATTTGTGACTCTCGCTTACTATACAATTCTAAACTACCACTCTTAAAGTGTGTATATCTTTGGCATCCTTCCTGTCACAGGATTGTCCAATGAAGAGCAGCATAGATTGACGAGGATGCTGTCAGACAGGAGGGAAGGTAGTTATGAAAAGAGTTGTGGCTTTTTCTTCACTGCAACTGAGAAAACTTAAGAAATAACCTGACTGCTCTCTGGATTGGAAATGTTTATGAGCAGCTGAACAGCAATGGACTATTGCCTTGTTGCTTGGCACAGCAGCCTCATTCCTGAAGAAGGGCTTATGCCCGAAATGTTGATTCTCCTGCTCCTCGGATGCTGCCTGGCCTGCTGTGTTTTTCCAGCATCACATTTTTCAGCAATGGACTATTGCCATATTTTATGTAATGGTAGTAAAGGGACTCACATTTCAGGAAGTATTAAAAAAGAGTAAAGAGTCTTTTTTTTTATTATGAAGGATAATTAGGTTTTCATTACCATGGCTATATGGTGAAGCAGAGTCAAGAGTCTGGAAAAGCCCGGCAGCATCTGAGGAGCGGGAAAGTTGAAGTCTGGGGCATAAGCCCTTCATCAGGAATGTATATTCATTCCTGATGAAGGGCTTGTGCCTGAAACGTCGACTATCCTCCTCGGATGCTGCCTGACCTGCCATGCTTTACCAGCATCACGGTCTCACCTCTGATCTCGCAACATCTGCAGTCCTCGCTTGCTCCTATATGTTGAAGCAGAATTTTTTAATGGTTTGTAAAGGAAAGAAAATAGTTGCTTGGAAGAAAGGAATATTAGTCGGTAAGGGAAGAGAACAACCAGGTGGGTTTAGGTGGGGTGGGATGTTACTGAGTTTGGGAAGCGAGAGGAGATTGGGGTTACAGTTAAAGCAAACAACGAATTGCAAATTATGGAAATCTGAAACAAAAACTGAAATGGTCAGATGGGCCAATGGGCTGAGAAGTGGCCGACGGAGTTTAATTCAGATAAATGTGAGATGCTGCCTTTTGGGAAAGCAAATCTTAGCAGGACTTAAACACTTAATGGTAAGGTCCTAGAGAGTGTTGCTGAACAAGGAGACCTTGGAGTGCAGGCTCATAGCTCCTTGAAAGTGGAGTCGCATGTAATTAGGATAGTGAAGGAGGAGTTTGGTATCCTTTCCTTTTATTGGTCAGAGCATTGAGTTGGGAGGTCATGTTGTGGCTGTACAGGACATTTTGTGTGCAATTCGGGTCTCCTTCCAATGGGAAAGATGTTATGAAACTTGAAAAGTTCAGAAAAGATCTACAAGAATGTTGCCCGAGTTGGAGAATTGAGCTATAGGGAGAGGTTGAATAGGCTAGGGCTGTTTTCCCTAGGGCATCGGAGGCTGAGGGGTGACCTTATAGAGGTTTATAAAATCATGAGGGGCATGGATAGGATAAATGAACAAAGTCTTTTCCCTGGGATGGGGGAGTCCAGAACTAGAGGGCATAGGTTTAGGGGAAACATACAAAAGAGACCTATGGGACAACTTTTTCGCACAGAGGGTGTACGTGCATGGAATGAGCTGCCAGAGGAAATGGTGGAGGCTGGTACAATTGCAACATTTTAAGAGGCATTTGGATGGGTATGTGAATAGGAAGGTTTTGGAGGAATATGGGCCGGGTGCTGACAGGTGGGACTAGATTGGGTTGGGATATCTGGTCGGCATGGACAAGTTGGGCTAAAGGGTTTGTTTCCATGCTGTACATCTCTATGACTTTTTGACTCTATAAATTGCTGAAGAAATTCAGCAGGTCTGGTAGCATTTGTGGGGAGAAAGAAGAGTTAATGTTTCGAGCCCAGTGTCCCTTCAGAATTGCTGGCGTGAAAAGCTGGTGTGTATGTTAAAGACTGGGTGGGGTCGGGAGGGTGGATTCCAGGAGTGAGCTGACAGGTAAAGATGGAGCCCAGGGAGAGAGAACAACAGACAAAGACTTGGATGATTGTCTGCCAAGGAGAAAGAAAAGCTGGTAGTGGAGACCATAAGTCAGTGAAAATGGGTTGGCTGTGCTGAAAGCAGCCCATGTCATTACAGGGGTGTGGGATGGGTAAAGGATATAGTCAATTTCTAAAATTATTGAATTCTGTACAGAGTTCTGAAGGCTCAAATGGAAAATGTGATGCTGTCCTTCCAGCTTGCACTAAGTTTCGCTGGAGCATTGCTGTGGACGAGGACACCAATATTGGCCGGGGAAGCACAGTGGTGAATTGAAGGGGCTGGTATTTTTAGGTATTCCTATTTTATCTCCCCAATGTAGAGGAGACCACAATGTGAACAACAAATGAGTAGACTGGATTGAATGAAATGAAGGTAAAGCATTGCTTCAGATGGAAGGTGAACCTGGAGTCAGAGGAAAGAATGTAACTAGGTGGGTGTGGCATGGGAAGTGGGAGTGGAGTGTGGAGAGGTTATTGGGGAATGGTCACTGCAAAATACTACAAGGGAGGGGACTGGTGGTGACAACTGTTCCAGATGGTGGAAATGGTGTCTTGTGATTGGGCTTTTGCTGGGTTTCATATTACCTGTTTAACGAATTAATGGCAGAGTGGAATTAGATATGGAGAATGAGGAGGACTTTGGAAGTAGACCATGTTGGACCTGAAGATAGTGGGATGAGTGGAATTTGACAAAGTGGGCTATTACTAGGTGAGAGTAGTGAAGGAAGATTGCAATTAGACAGTGTTAATATTAATATATTTGGGGAGTGTGAGGAAATTGGAATTATGCTGTTTGGGATATTATTAGGTATGGGGATTGAGGGGAAGAATGGGATATTATTGGTTATAGGAATGAGGGAGAAGGTGGGATATTGCTGGGCATGAGTGAGAGGAGATTGGGATTAGACTGGATATGCTATTACTGACTATAGTGAATGAGAGGAAAGGTGTAATCTGACTAGGTGAAACATGGAAACATGCATGTGACAGCATTGACAGATCTCATGATCAGTTTTGTGCTTTTGAACGTTATGATTGTCAGTTGCTGATATTATGGGTAACATATTGCAGTTGACACCAAAGAACAACTAATTTGTTTTAGTGAACGCGTAACAAAATGCACTAACTTTTCTCCACAGGGACCAATGAACAAGCAATAATTGACGTTGTCTCCAATCGCTCAAATGAGCAAAGGCAGAAGATCAAATTGGCTTTCAAGACCCTCTATGGCAAGGTGTGTTTATAAACTATTAAACATTTAGCCCATTGCACCATTCCTGCCATCTCTCCACATCTCCTGACAACTTGTGATGGACCCACCTGGACAGAGGAATCATCATTCACTTGATCCAGTGTGCTAAGTCCAGTTAGGTCATCAAAACGTATAAAATTCTATCTCCTCCTCCAAGATGAAGATACAGTTCTTAGAGCTTAATGATCAAAGGGTGTGTGTGTGTGTGTGGGGATGGGGGGGGGGTGGTGAGGGGGTTAGAGCTTAGTGATCAAAGGGTGTGTGTGCGTGGGGGTGGGGGAGTGAGGGGGTTAGAGCTTAGTGATCAAAGGGTGTGTGTGCGTGGGGGGGGGCGCACGGGGGAAGTGGGGGGTGCGCGTGGTCAAAGCGGGGACAGTGAACTGAAGAGGATGGTCAGCTGTGACTGCATTAAATGCTACAGCAGTCTTAAAGGGCCAAATTGTCTCTTTCTGTTTCTATTTTCTGTGTTTCTAAATCTCCCTTCACTGAATCTTTTAAGCTCTACTGAATATAGGAACCTGTTGAGCCATTTTGTCCTCCTATGATAAACCTGCCATCTCAGGAATCAGTTTGGGTGCACTCCCTCTGTGGCTAGTATTCATTCATGGAATGTGGGTGTCTCTGACGAGGCCAGCATTTATTGCCTGTCCCGAACTGCCCAGTGGACAGTTGAGAGCCGATCACACATTGTTATGGATCTGGAGTCACATGTATGGCAGACCAGGTGAGGATGGCAGTTTCCTTCCCTGAAGGTCACGAATGAACCAGATAGATTTTTTCCAACAAGCGACAATGCTTTTATGGTCATCGTGAGACTTTTAATTCTAGAGTTTTTATTGAATTCAAATTCCACTATCTGCTGTCGCAGGATTTGAATTGTTATCCCCAGAACATTATCTGGGTCTCTGTATTAACAGACCAGCAATAATAACCACCCAGACCATCACCTTCCCAGAAGGGAGGCACCCCAGGAGCATGTAGGACTTGAGTCCAGGACCCTGGCCTAAAGGTAATGACACTATCACTATGCCACAAGGCCCCTCTATAGCCAGTATATCCTCTACTATATAAGATCAAAACTGCACATAATATTCTAGGTGTGGTGTCACCAAGACCTAGTATAGCTGCAGTAAGACTTTTGTACCCTCTACTCAAACCCTTTCGCAGTTAAGGCCAATGTAAAACTTGACCAGTGTATACAGGCACCCATGTCCCTTTGTAAACTGGTTTTTGTCAACCTGTCACAATTGGAATAATAATCTGCCATTCTATTTTTCCTACTGAAATGGATAACTTCACACAGATACTTATTATATCTGTTATGCATTTTGCCCGCCCACCCACTCACTTCTCTAATTTGCCCTGAAGCCTCTAAACGCATCCTCACTCCTCGCACTCCCATCCAGTTTTGTCATCAACAAACTTGAAAATCTTGCATTTGATTCCATCATCCAAATCATGGATACACATTGTGAAACACTGGGGCTGAAGAACTAATCCTTTGGTGTCTCACTACTCACTGCCTTCCACTCTGAAAAAGATCCATTTATTCTTACTCTGTGTCCTGTCTGCTAACCAATTGTCAGTTCATGTCACAGTATTATCCCTGATTCCATGTGTTTTGAGATTGCACATTAATCCATTGTGAGATGTTATCAAAAATTCTGAAAGTCCAAATACACCACATTTATTGGTTCTCCCCATCTATTATACTCCCTGTGTCTTCAAAAACCTCCAGTTGGTTTGTCAAAGATGATTTCATTTGCATTAATCCTTGTTGATTTTATGTAATGATTTTGGTATTTTTTAAGTATCCTATTATCAAATAATAATAGACTTCAACATTTTCCCGACTATTGATGTTTGGTTGACCGCTCTGTAATTTCTGGATTTCTGTTTCTCTCCCTTCCCAAATAATGGAGGTTATATTTACCATCTTCTGACATGCAGGAACTGTTACAGAACCTACAGAATTTTGGAGGATTACAATTAACTTAGTCAGTATTTCAGTGGCCAGCTTCCTTAATACTAGGGTGTAGATTATCAGGCCCTGGGAATTTGAGCTTTTGGTTCCATTAATTTGTCCAGCACAATTTCATTTGTTAGTAATTGACCCTTGCTCCCTGACATTCCTGGAAAATTACTTATATCACCTTTGAAGATTGAGCTAAAATAACTGCTTAACTGCACGTTGTTTCCTCATTCTCCACTAACCGTTCTCTTTCAGACTGTAAAGGGTTTGATTCAGTTAATCTTTTTCTTTTTGCATGCTTAAAAGCTCTTAGTCTGTTTTACTGTTCTTTGCAAGTTTCCTCACATTTTTTTCCCTCCTAATGAACATCTTGGCTCTTTGAATTCTGAACTGTTTCCAGTCCTCCAGGCTTGCTATTTTTTATGACTTAAAATGACTTTTCGTCAGAATTCTGTGGGGTGAAAACACAGCTCCATTCCAATGAAGAGTCACCATATTCACAACATTAATAGTTTCTTCCTTTAGGGAAAAGTAACCATAACATAGAGTCATAGAGATGTGCAGCATGAAAACAGGCCGACTGGATATTCGGAATTAGTCTAGTCCTATTTGCCAGCATTTGGCCCATATCCCTCTAAACCCTTCCTATTCATATACCCATCCAGATGCCTTTTAAATGCTGTAATTGTACTAGCCTCAACTACTTCCTCTGGCAGCTCAATACATACACACACCACCCTCTGCATAACAAAGTTGCCCCTTAGGTCCCTTTTAAATTTTTCCCCTTACCCGAAACCTATGCCCTCTAATTCTGGACTCTCCCACCCCAGGGAAAAGACCTTGTCTATTTATCCTATCTATGCCCCTCATGATTTTATAAGCCTCGATAAGATCACCCTACAGCTCCAGGGAAAACAGCCCCAGCCTATTTAGCTTCTCCCTATAGCTCAAGTGATAGAAAATGAAATTTCTGTTTGGGTTGGATTACTTTGTTTTCTATCTTAGTACGATTACCTTTTCCTAAAGAAATTCCTCCCCAGTGTTTTGCATGCATTCCTCTTCCACCAACCTTGCTGCTTATCACAGGACCCGCGGGTTCCCCACGAGTGGCATAGCCAGCCGATGGCAGACAGTGCAACACTTGGTTATTTGTTGTTCTGATTGTAGGAGTTAGTTGGCTGATCTGTTAATTTCACATGTACTTGGATGTTAACCCTTGAACCCTAAAAGTTTGCATGTATTGCCAAAGTATCTTATTCATTACACTAATTCCGCTTCCTGCAGTAGGCCCATATCTTTGAATGTTAACTCCTTCCAGATCTTTAACTCATCCTGTCCTTCTGCAGCATCTAGGACAATGCAGCACTCTCATCAGTGAAATGTCAGCCTGCAGGATGTCTTCCAAATGGAGATTGAACCCACTACCTTCCAACTTGGGGATGAGAATGTTAATAACATACATCTGAGGCTGATCTTGCCTGTTTAGGTTAAAATAAGGAGATGACATTTGAGCAAAATATGAAGCTAATGACCAATAGGAACTGCTTGCATTTTACTCAAAATGTAATCTTTGTGGGACCTGCCACAAAGCATCCAGTTACAGTATTCTGTTACTGATGGACAATTCTTTGTGAATTTGCTTTCCTTTTAAGGATTTGATTAAGGACCTGAAATCAGAACTGACTGGAAACATGGAGGAGATCATTCTAGCCCTCTTCATGCCTACCACTTACTACGATGCATGGAGTCTGAGAAAAGCCATGGAGGTTTGTTGACTATAGCACTGTGCAGTGAAATGTATCCATGCATTTGAGGAAATGCTGTTAATACCGAACTGTCTCTCCCACAAACAATTCAGATTGTTCTGTTAATTAACACTTTGTTTATAATGTCTAAACTATTTAATTAATTGATGTTTATTTTGCAGTTTAGCCTCTTCCATGTCACATGACTGAATGCGTCCTCTTTCTTGAGTTCCCTTAGATGAAGATGATAATATGGTTTTCAATCTCCCTATTAAGACTTTTATTCTCTGGATAAAAGAGGATCAGTGACAAAGCAAAGGATCCATTTGAGGTGTCACTGAGCATTGAAACAGAACAAAATACCTCTGAGGTCACAATTTGATGGCCATGGGAATAGAGAACAAGGAGTTTAAACTCTGAAAGGTCTAGGGAGTAACAATTGTTACCTCATCACCCCACAATTGGAAATCCAATTTAGGGCTACAAAGTCTCAAAGAAATGAAACCAGATGGATCACCTGGCATTGTCCTAGGCACCAGAAAAGACAATGGCAAAAAACAGCTCTGCTGACCATGTGGAGTCTTCCTCACTAACATCTTGGGAGGGGCTAGTGCCAAAACTGGGAGAGCTGTCTCACAGACCAGCCAAGCGACAGCCTGACATAGTCATTCTCATGGAATCATACCTCACAGGCAATGTCTCAGACACTCCATCACTGCCCTACATATGTTCTGTCTCACCAGCAGGATAGACCCAGACGAAGTGGCAGCACAGTGGCATACAGTCAAGAGGGAGTTACCCTGGGAGTCTTCAACATTGACTCTGGATCCCATTGACTTTAAGACCTGAGGTTTTGTGGCTCCAGGTCAAACATGGGCAAGGAAGCCTGCTGCTGATTACCACATACTGTCCTCCCTCAGCTGATGAACCGGTACTCCTTAATGTAGTACAACACTTAGAGCAAGCACAGTGGATGGCAAGGGTACAAACTGTACTCTGGGGGATTTGTGTTCACCACCAAGAGTGGCTCAGCAGCAGCACTACTGGTCAGGTCCTAAAGGTCATAGCTGCTAGACTGGGCCTGTGACAGGTGGTGAAGGAACCAACAAGAGGGAATAACAATCTGCCAGCTGCAGATGCATTTGTCAGCGAAAGTATTGGTAAGAGTGGCCACCGCATATTCCTTGTGGAGATGAAGTCCCACCTTCACATTGAGAATAACTCAGTGAATGCAATGTTGGAGGGAATATTACAGCACAAATAGTGTGTGTTAACATGTTTGTGTGTTGTTAACTCAGATTGCTGCATTGTACATCTTAACATTATTCTTGTTGACCCAGGATGTTGGAGCTGGGGAGTAGCTGTGGTAAATACAGAAGACAGGTTCTGCATCATTATCTGATTAATTCTCATGGAAGTTGTTAGGACAACATCAAGGTTTTTTGGAATACATTCCTCAGGCAGAGTTTGCTTGCTTTTCTGTCCAGGGTAAGGGGAGGAGTGGGTGGATGAGTGAGATGTTTTGATTAAGTGCATTAAAAATGTATGACTAATTTTGTAGGCAGTGTTACTTTAAGACTTGGAGCTGCATTTAATCATTCAGTTGCTGCCTGGGATTTCTTCCTGCAGCATATACTCCTGTGGTTAGCGCTGCTGTAACAGGAAATGGAACATGTATTTCAGCTTCCCTTTCAAAGTTCCCTGGATTAATGTTTAAACTAAAACTTGGGCATTTTTGTCTGGATTTCAGACTTTAAACTGAAATGTGATGAAGAAACCTGTCTTGTTTCAAGGTCCAGCTTCTGCCACAGATACACAACACTGCACATTCTGAAATGGAGAGTTTGAGAAACCTCAGTGACAACCAATTGCTGTCTCCGTGTCCACGCCCAAGCTGAGCTCACTTTGGTAGCTACAGCTGTACTGGGTGGAGGCTTGAAAATGTTAGTGTTTGGAAAATGAGAGACACCAACTGCTGGTTTTAATTTAAATGTTTTATTTAAAATATTTTTCCCCTTTGAACGAATGTGCCCTCAGAGTACTTGATTAGTGAGTGAAGAGGGAACTTTATTTTGTATTTAACCCTGTCCTGGGAATGTTTGATGGGATAGTACAGAGGGAGCCTGTGATTTGCAGGTGTTTGGGGTAGTGGATATTTGTACACATGTGCATGCTAATCTAGAGCCTCATGACAAAATATATTGGACTGTCAAGTAAAAATCAGTGATCAGGAAATTCAAAGGTGCAGTAGTCAACTATTGCATTAAGTGGTAAATCATATAACATACTTCAAAGATTTATGAATATGAAGGAATTAATGAATCAAAAAGTCAAGGTTCTTGAGTGCAGAGGAGAGTTGCCAGAATGGAATGTGCATGAGTACCTTTACTTATGTGGGAAGACTAGACAAAATAGGAATGAGGTGAACAAGAGATTCATTACTGCTGTTCAAAGTGGATAAGTGGACTGTAAATATAAAGTCAAACTGTTCCCACTAGCAAGCATTAACCAGTGAATGTGGATTTAATATGGTTGGTGAAAGAATCAGAATGGAGCCGATTAATTTTTTTTTGCACAGTGAGTTACTATGATCTGGGCTATTTTGCCTGAAAAGCTAGTGGAAGATTCAGTGAAGAATTCCAAAAGGGAATTTACTTATAGACATGAAAAAAAAATGCAGGGCTTTGGCGACCAAGGAGAACAAGAGCCTAATTGGATAACACATTTGAAGAGCCAGCACAGGCATGATGGGCCACGTGGTCATCCCCAAATTCTATGAATGTAATGAAAAAAAGATTTAAATAAATTAAACTAGGGGAGCCCTTGCGATGGTGACAGTCAACTAGTAACTTTGCAGCTTTTGAATGTAGTGTTGTGCAGAGAGATCGGTAATTGTCTTTACATGTTGTTTACAGCGCAACTGTGGTTTCTCTCTCTCAACTCACAGACTCTGCAAATATCAAGTCAGAGGGAGTAGTCCAGGGCCCCTTGACTGCAAATGTGGCAAGTGATTACTGAGGCATACCTTGGAAAGTGGACGCGAGGAATGTCTGATCAGTCATAATCCTATTCGAGGGGCAAATGACCTACTCCTGTTATTTCTTATGGCGTTATTTATTGTAAAAGGGTTATACTTGGAATTGGTATGACTATATCTGTTGTACCATGTAAAGTTTCGGTCTCCTTATTTAAGAAATGATATAAATGCAATGGAAGCAATTCGGAGAAGCTTAAAAAAACTGACACATGGGTTGGGCAGATCATCTTGTGTGGAAAAGTTTAACAGGCTGGATCTGAAGAATAAAAGGAAATCCTGTTGAGTAATAGAGGATCTTGAGGGGACTTGACCGAGTGGGATGTCGAATGGAGGCTAGGAGACAAAGTTTAAAAATAAGGGATCTTTCACTTAAGGTTGAGATGAGAATTTTTTTCTGAGGTTTGTGAGCCTTTGGCACGCACTTCCTTCAGAGTAGCATAGGCAATGTCATTAAGCTTTTTTTAAGGCAGAGACAGATTCCTGAATGAAACAGAATTCATAAGCAGTACTGGGAGGGTCAGCAGGAAAGTGTATTTGAGAGCATTGAGAAAGTAAGGACTGCAGATGCTGGACAGGCAGAGTTGAATGATATGGTGCTGAAAAAGCACAGAAGGTCAGACAGCATCCAAGGTGCAGCAGAGTCAACATTTCAGGCATAAGCTCTTCATCTGGAATGAAGACAGCATGTAGTTGAGAGCATGGTCAGGCCTGGGAACCAAATTATGTACTTCATCTCCTAACTGTGTGTTTGTATGCTACACTGTGGGTTGGACAGTCTTTTGGAGGAGACATTAAATTACCTCAGCCTTTTTTGGTTGAACAATGCAATCTATGACACTGATCACAGATTTCCCTGTGGAGTCATGACCCATTTTCCCCTCACTCAACATGACTAAAACAAACTGATTTTAATCACATTGCTGTTTCCCCTACTTCCAAGCTGAAGTTTCTGTAATTTCAGTTTTACTCTTGCTAAAGCCCTGTGATGAATCTTCATTATCTACTTCTCTTGGCCTCAGGACCACATCCCAGCTTCCCTGAGTGAAAATACACCCATCTAATGGAGAATATATGGGGGTGTAAATCTCTTTATAAATTTATTAATTTGCAAATTAATTGGAATTACATATGTTCCTGTATAATGGGTTCATTTCTGTTCACCGTGCCTGGTGTTTTGAGGTTCCTGACAGTGAATCTGTTACGATTTCAGAATAATGCTGACTGCCTTACTCAGTGTTGGTATGATCACTGTGTTTCCACCCCGTGCCATTGGCAAAATATCTCTGCCCCACAGAAGTTTAGAAATGGTGTGTTGTATTTACTCCGAAAATATCCAAGGCAGCGCTAATTTGTGTGCTGCTTAGTTGGAACCATTGCATCGTAGCGAGGGACAGTCATCCTGCCTGATGACCTTATTAATCCTCAGTGCTTGATTGAAGCACCAGCCTAGGTTAGATGTTCAGGTCTCCGGAGTATGGCTTGAGTCAGCTTTTCTTGCCGAGTGAAGTGGATAGTGTATTGTACTAATGGTAATGGTATACCGTGATCAAATGATGGACTCTATACCATTCACAATGTGCACTATGACTAAATGGAAGGTGTGTGTGTGTGTGTGTGTGTGTGTGGAGGGGAGGGGGGGGGGGGGGGATAGTGAAGGTGAAGTTGAAGTTGCAATGTGGGTTTGACACTCTCAATGCCAGTTATACCACCTTGTGTTGTAGAAATAATTGCTTTCAAGTCCCCTTGTTTTTCTCCCTTCACTCCCATAGGGAGCTGGAACACAAGATCGGGTTCTGATTGAGATCCTTTGCACCAGGGGTAACCAGCAGATCCGAGACATTGTGCGCTGTTATAAGGAGGAGCTGGGCCGAGATTTGGAGAAGGATTTGAAGAAGGATACGAGCGGCCATTTCAGGAGATTGCTGATCTCCATGGCTCAGGTCAGTGATGTGAAGAGCTTGCTTGGACTTACCAAGGGGTCATCTGATTGTCTGAGTTTTCAATCCAATGAATTAGATAATCTACCAGTGAGGAAGTGGGGAGCTCCTAATCATTGTCTTGTCATGTACAGATGTTCCCCTCCATGACTATCTCGGGCTGGTTCTCAAGCTGCCCGGGATTCTCCTCCAAGCCATTGTGCGTTGGTGCAATGTATGACCAACCACTAACAGTTTAAGACCCTACTCCAGGTAATGAAGTTTTAAACTGAACTAGCTTAGATATTTCTTTCCCTGCTCCAGTGAGGATGACCATGTGAAAGCAGAGCCTCTTTGCTGAACTGTGCATCCACACTTTTGGCTGTACAGTGTGGGGGTCTGGTTGCTCAGCACTACCCACTGAATTTAACATGATGCACATATCCTTCCTGTTTCCCTTTACTCCTCCCTCCACTCTCCTCTCCCTCATGCCTCTCTCTATAATCTGTGCATTTTCTTGCTGCAGCAACTGAGGAAAAGACCTTGGAAATTTACCACACCCTTTAGAAAGTCTTAAGGCCAATGAAAGCTCCTCAGTATTTTCTCTTGTTAACAGTGCAGTGTCTGAGGTTGGCCTGGGAGTAGGTTGTGAGTCTGTGTGATACATGAGGAAATCTGGAGCTCTGGCTTTTAGGATTTTTTTTGGAAAGTTCAGCTGTCTGAAAATTGAAAGAGGGCAGGTTCACTTGTTTCAGTTACAAATCTGTTGCTACTTTACAACATTAACCATGTTTTCCACACATTCAAGTGTGGAATCTTTAACCAGTTAGGTTTTCACTCCTGTATGGGTACAGACACAGCCTGGCTGGTCCCAATCTGTGTTGAATAAGCTGCTTCCAAACAGGAAATTAATGTGAATGTTGCTGTGACAACTTTGTTCCCTTGAGTCCCCTAGAAGATTAAAGAATAAAAAGCCAGGGAGATGGAGGGTGTGCATTAGCCTGGAGCATCTGTAATGAACCAGCGATACTCAGATTGCACTTTGTGGAACTGAATTCAGTAATCCTGCCTGATCTGATGAAACTGGCAAAAGTGTGGCCTGGCATCTGGACCCTAATGTACTGAAGTATTTCCAGGATCGAAACCTGCCAGCACTATCTAGTCTAGCCAACATACCAAACCCACACTGCATGGATGGCTGATAATTCTCTCAGGACAACCAAGAGAAGAAATAACTGTTCACATCAGCTTTGACCACTTCCTAACACTTATGAGAACAAAGTAGCAACTCCTGCTGGAGTGTGTGTACGTGTGTCTGTGTGAAACAGCCTTGGACAGGATGCTGCACACTGGGTGAGTTATCAGGAGCTGCTGTTACCTTGGAAACAATATCCAAGGTAATGAGGAGAATCAGAGACCTCCGTGTTATGAGATCTCCTTTTAGCTGGAGATGAACCCCAGACTGGAAACTAAAGTGTGAGCCTGACTTAAAACCCACTGGAATCATCTCTTGATTTCTATTCACAGGGCAACCGCGATG
Organism: Hemiscyllium ocellatum; assembly: GCF_020745735.1. Lineage (NCBI taxonomy): Eukaryota > Metazoa > Chordata > Chondrichthyes > Orectolobiformes > Hemiscylliidae > Hemiscyllium > Hemiscyllium ocellatum. The sequence goes on along the minus strand of NC_083443.1, from coordinate 7,329,349 downwards.
AGAATCAGACGGTGGACATGGCGAAAGCGACTGCAGATGCAGAGAGGCTATTCCGGGCTGGGGAAGGGAAGCTTGGCACAGACGAATCGACCTTCAACATGATTCTTGCAACTCGCAGCTTCCCCCAGCTAAGGGCAACTATTCAGGAATACGGCAGGGTAAGCCAGTGTAAACCTCCCCTCTGTCAACATACTGAACAAGGGACAGATGGAATTGACCTGGATTGTGTGGATTTATTTAAGGGTTTAAATTTATTAAGCGTTTTCATGGACTTACCTATTGCTTGTGATAGTGGAGTTAAGGGGTAAAAGCTAATCAATTTAAACAAACAAAACTCTCTGCCTCAGGATTCCTTTAGTCTATTTATGCTGCTCAGTCTCCTGACAGCTCTCTGTCTTACCCTAAAGCAGGGTGCGTTGCTTGACATGGGGAGTGGGCAAGAACACTGGAAATGGTTTGCAATGTTCTCAGCAAAGAGCTAGAATAGACATGGTGGGCCTAATGGTTGTCACCTGTAGTCTGACTTTAGGTTCTGAGATAAAAGATTGAAACAGATCAAAAGAGATTTCCTCGGGGTGCTCTGGTTTCATCCCACAATCCAAAGATGTGCAGATTGGGTGGACTGACCGTACTGAATTGCCCATAATGTCTTGGGATGTGCAGGCGAGGTGGATTAGCTATTGGAAATGCAATGTTAGCAATGGCCACAATGGGCTGAATGGACTGTTTCCATACTGAAGGGATTCTATGAAATCACTTTCAAACAAAAACAGGAATAGCTGAAGAAACTCAGCAGGTCTGGCAGCATCATGCCTTCTGAAGTGGCCACTTGGATCTGAAAAGCTAACTTTGCTTTCTCTTCACAGATGCTGCCAGATTTGCTTAGTTTTTTCGAGCTATTTCTGTTTTCATTGAAGATTTCCAGCATCCACAGGGTTTTTGTTGAACATTCAAATCATGTTGCTTTTCTGCAGCTCCTCATTTCTCACCTTTTTAAGGAGAGTCATTATTACTGGATCCTCTCCCATATTATTGGTGTCAATCATTATTTGTTTGCTCAACAGTGAGGCTTCAATCCGTTTGTAATCTCCTCCTTGTCAATGACAGGGTCACTTATGTTTGTTCTTCAGGGACCTTACTTTTTATGAGCATTTTATTTTTCATGTTCATCTTTGGAACCTTTTTAATACTTGCTTTATATTCCTTTTTTATTGTTTTGTACAGTCAGCCAGATATTATTATTTCTTTGTATCTCTTTTCATTTGACGTGTTTCTTACTTTTGACCACATGTGCCTACCTGCATTATGGTCCTTGTAGATGATGATCATTGTTTTCCGACAAATGTTTCTTTGAATACCTCCAAGATGGACAGATTTTTCCTCCTTGTCCAGTTTGAGCCAAACCCAGCAGATTGCAATTTGTTGAATTGAGCTTTGATTTAAAAGTGATTTCTCCACAGTTATCTAAAAGGGAATTGCTGAAAGCTGTTGACCGGGAGTTTTCGGGAGATGTGCGTGATGGAATGCATGCTATTGGTAGGTTTGACGTTACAATCATCAGCAATACCCTACAACTTGAACTTGGCTTCTTCAGTTGAGAATCATACACTACCTTTCCTCCCTCTTTCGCTGTCTCTCACCTCCTGTCCTGCACATTGCTCCTCTCGGCCTTTCTTTTTCCCCTCTCTATTACCCTCCCCTTTCTCCACTCTCCTCATGTCTGCACCATCCCATTGCCAGCTCTGTTTTCATTCTCCTCCACCCAGCCTGTCTGCTATTCACACTCTGCCTGCTTTATCCTGCACAATTACCATGATTCCTTGTGCTTTCTTGCTGCACTGGGCCAGGACCTGGTACTGGTCTCCCTGCCTTAAAATTCGCACACTCCATTTGATAACAACATTCTCTTGAGTCTTTCCTTCAATCAGCCTGATTACCCAGTTTCACCAAGTTTTTATCTTCTGGAGTCTCACCACCTCTAGTTTGAAATTTGTTTTTATTATTGTGATTTGTTTATCTGTCTTAGTGGCACAGAATAGAAACAGCGGAGTCTGTAAAATGTATCAAAATTGTTTAACAAAAACAGTGATTGCTGATTCAGTTGGAGGGAGAAGGAAGAGTGTTGGATAAAAGCAGCTCTTATTTCATGGGTAGCCGTGACATGCCTTCAGTATTTTCGTGTTTTGATTGTCTTGTTACAAGCTGTTGCTGTTTATGAAGGCTTATCCTCTTGCCTTTCCCTTCTAGTTCAGTGTGTGGTCAACCGCCCAGCATTCTTTGCTGAAAAGCTCTACAAGGCCATGAAAGGCGCTGGTACCAGTGACTCTACTCTCATCCGATGTATTGTCACTCGCAGCGAGGTATGAATGCATGTCCGAGATGGCATTGTTCTGTTCCTGTCAGATGCTTTTATCATGCAAATTGTAACTGTGTTTAACTGGGTTGGTGCTACTCTCTGACAAAGCTGCCATCCTCGTCCAAATGCACAAGTTCTAGATTCAATCCTGAGTTTATTGACCAAATTGCTCTTGAATGCACCAACACATTTGATAATAGCTTGAGAAATGGGATGGTCATCTGTAAAGGAAATACTTGCCAATTGGCAGTTATGAGCCATGGGATTAACTGAATGGCTCTTTCACAGACAAGCTGGTTGAAAAAACCACTTTCTGTGCAGCAATATTGAATGATCTCAACCAGCAGCTGCAGCATTTATTTACCTGGGCTACACATTTGTGACTCTGGATTGGGAACTTTTTGACACGGACTAGGTATAAATTTTGAGACCATTGGATCTATTTGTTCCACCCCTGCCCTGTGGTGTATTCAGAGCTATACATTAGACTCTCATACGTGATGTGAAAGACATCTCAACAGTACATAAACTGAAAGCCCACTTCATTGAGTGAAAAGTGATGCAGGTTTCTCATGCATTTTGGATCAGCTGCAATCTCCATTTCATGTCATTGTGCATTCTGATTTTTAATGTCCTTTCGCTCATACTGCAGTCACCATTGTTATTCATTGGTTATGTTTATATTTGTAGGTTTTGCACTTGCCCATTACTCCCAGCAATCTGCCCTCACTTCATGGCTGAATATGGCCTCCATCCCCTGCCCTCTTCTCTCTGCTATTCAGCTCACCATGACAGTGCTATTCATTCTGTCTTAGTTTATGCCCCATCAGCAGAATACAGCTCTCCACAACCTGCAGACCAGCTCTGACTGCTTACAGTTGTATAATTGTTTCGTAGAGTCTGAGTAACATTACTACAGCTTTCTTTCTTGAACTATAATTTATTATACCAAATACAAATTTAAATTTTATTTTATAGTTCTGAAATAGAAAGCAAAAAGCTTGAATCCATCTCACTGTATTTTGATTATCAATGTGTCCTCCACAGACTGATCTTGTTCAAATCAAGCAAGCGTTTTGGGAGAAGTACCAGAAGACTTTACGTTCGATGGTGGAGAGTGACACTAGTGGAGACTACAAACGTTTGTTGGTGTCAATTATTGGGAACTAATTCTGAAATTATAGCTTCTGGGTGACTTAATGAGTTTTTCTTAACAATTGCATCAATCTTGACTTTATTATTAGTGAAAGGAGAAAGAGACAACATTCCTTCTTGAATCATTTCTCACTTGATAAATTTGGTCTACTTAAGTGATGATATGACATAATGTCCCACATGAAGCCATTTTAATGTTAGACTTTCCTGTCCAGCCAAAGGTAGCTGGGTGGAAACTCTTCCTGCTCAAGCTACTTGGCTGATACAATCAGCTGCCCTACCTGACAGGAGAACAATCTGCTCAGTCACTTTCCATAATGGAGAGAACAAATCCAGGCTTTTGGAATAAGCTTCTAGTAATCCGTATGGGATTTCAAACAGTGGGTTAATAGTTGAGTGTTAAACAGCTTTTAGTGCTGTTTAACACTGTTAACTATTAACCCAAAGCGGATGTTCTGGTGACAAGTGCTAAAAGTAATAGTTTGTGCTGTAATGGTAAGATTGTTTTTTTTTTAATGAAACAAAAGTATGAATTGGTTTTCTTCCTGTTTCACCTTATCTGCTCATGGCCCATTATTGAATTACAGTACACCCACTTGCCAATTTTTACTATTCTACAATTTCTTTCCCTCACTTCTACTGAGGATGTCTGGACTGCAGCTACAGGAAGTAGCTTAGAGTTTTCAATACTACCTCAAACAGTGCTCTCGTCTCTCATGAGTTTTCTCAACCTAGTCAGTGCACCATGTGGAAAAGTTTTGACTTGATTAATGTGAAGAAATATTGTCTCTGAAATTTGAAATATGAGAAACTGTTAAAAATTGGGAATATTTCTGAACAGTGGTATCATTAATCCTGTGGGGTCTAGTAATTTGAATTGTCATAAGATTGTATTCAGTTGTATTCCCTGAAATTGTTACTGGATGAAATATGTTCACCCTCCAAAAATGACGTTGATTGCAACACGATGCTTTAGACTTGCATACTAATGATGGAGATGTGCTGCGGAGGTCTCTTCAAAGGACCTTCACTCCACCCAATATAGCTCAAAATTTGGCTGAATTCTGAAAGCAATCCATTGGAGATGCTCATCTGGTGAAATAAAAACAGCTGCAGCACTGAAGATCTGAACAGAAAAACAATGTTAAGTTTTTTTCTCTACAGATGCTGTCAGAACTCCTGTGCTTCTCCAGCTCTATTGCCTTGCTCCCTATGAACCTGTGCACTTCACTGCTTTATTCTCAGCTTGGTGGCAGGGTGGCATGTTATCTGCACTAAAATGTATTTAAGAATTCTATATTAATACCATATATTTACTCTATAGCTCTCTTATACAATATTTGCCTTATATACTGAATGCAATTCTATTTTATATTTCTAAAGTAGAAAATAAAGAATATAATCCTTGTTCCTGCACTTTGATTGTACATGTGTCTCTTCTACAATGAGGGTCAGTAGGTTGTAAACTTAGTATTTGTCACCCTGACTGGGTCTGAGCATTAAATTTGTAATTTTTTTTTGTCTGGATACTGGTAGACTTCCAGAACTCAAGTATGCTTCTTCTTAGCCTCATTTCAATTGATTTTGAAAGCTTTTGACCTGTCGTGAAGTAGTCTGTCTTTTTCATCACATCATGAATCTGTCCCACTTCTCATCCAGGAATGGGTAGTAAAGACCATTGATTTGCAGAAATGTTGGTAATTGCTAAACTAGTGCTCAGGGAAAAGAAGAGGAAATTGTTGACTGGAGGCTGTGGCCTAGTAAATTCTCCCAGGAGATTGCAGTTGCCCTCTTGTGACCCTCCTGGCAAAGGGCTGGGTTATTATTTTGAATCTGATGAAATGAAGGCTGGATGACTTGAGTGTGGGAGATTGGCTTTACCCCATAGACTTGTGAATCACTGCAACCACTAACCAGCCTTGAACGGTGGGCCACACTGTAACCTGTAATCCTGATTTATCATTGCTCATGCTGGATTATCGTTTTCTACTTTAAAATTATGTTGCCAATATTCTTAGATTTTTGAAAAAGGTCAATGTCAGTAAAATGAAATCACTGTAAAATACTTGTGATAGGAAGCTGTACAAGAATCTGTACATCCTGACCTGATGCTGATTCAAATTGTCAAATGTTTTGCCAACACTGAAATAAAAATGTGACCTTGAGCCATGTAGTCTTCTTGTCTTGTGTATGTGTACAGTGCAGGGGAAAAATTGAATGGTCCCTACACTACAGTTATCTAGATTGCCCTCAAATACACATGTTCATTACATCAGTCTTGGTCCTGTCACTTCCAAGGCCAGTCCTCTCCCACATTTGTGGATTAGCAATATACAGACTTCTAGTTTACTGAATAACATGAGTCATTTAAAGGGCTAACTAGTAATGATACATATGGAGGGTTCAGGATTTGGTGTCTAATACAGAGTATGTGGGGTTGGCTTTTCAGATGAAACTTAAGTTTGGACCAGCAATCTGGCTTCTGATTGGTTCGAATAAGATTAGCTCGTGCTATGAGGTACTAGGCAGTATGATCACATTTAAAAGTTGAGGTGCTGCAGAAATGGCAGTTACCTTAGGAAGACTGCAAGGAAATTAGACTTAGACTTAAAACACTACTTTAGGAGCAAAATATTACTTAATGCACTCAAGATGGTAGTAGATGAGTAATCCAGAATTAAGGGGCCTCACTGGGGGAAAAGGTTCAAATTCCACTTTGGTAGCTGATTTTATTTATTGAATCTAAATTCAATCTAGAATTGAATGCTCATCTCAAACGATGACAATAACAACAACTGTTGATAAGTCCCACCTAGTTCACTAATGCCTTTTTAAGGAAAGACATCTGCTATCCATACCTGGTGTCCTATATTAAGTCTCTACACTTATGTCAATGTGCTTTTTCTCAGTTGTCCCCTTAAATAACTGAGTGACTCACTCATGGACAATTAAGGACGCACACTCAAAAGTCCAAGAATAGCAGGAGTGCAGTGGCTTTGGAATTTTTCAGATCATTTCATAAAACATTAACTGAATAACAACTCACTTTGCATTAGAACAAAGCAAACAGCTTCTTAGTAGTTAATGACCAGGATTCAAATGCCTCTCCTCCACATAATAGACACCTGATCTTGTGCTTCAGAGGGTAAGATCCTTTCTGGTGTAATTGACCTTCAGACACTAAGCAGAGTGGCGCAAAACCCAGGCATTGGTTATGCTTGCCAAGATCCTGTTACATCTCAAACGTCTCAACTATATCCATGTAGCAACATCCCTGAACCTCACTGTCCTTCAAAGAGTCTTTCAAGAGTCTGGTACTTCACACCCAACCTGCCCTCCAGCTTTTGTAAGCTTAGAAATTGTTCCCAATCTTGGATTCCTGCCACCTAATTCTATTGATGTTAGCAAGAAGTGAGAATGAACTCTGATCCTTCTCTGGCTCCATCTGCTATGAGATGGGGATCACATTTGAACAGAATGCCTGAAGGCTGTGATTTCAGTGACAGAGCTCCCATGCTCTTTTTCTGTGAGACAAGAGTAGGAATGGGAAGCAATCCTTAAAGCTGCTGAGAAATGCTCTGCTCAGAGACAACAATCAAAAATGTGTTTCCAGTCACTTCTGAAAGTAGTGACTAGCTCCTAGGCAGAAATACATTGAGAACACGTGGAAACTCCTGCAGTCTGCACCACATTCCACCCCACCTCCTCTCCCCCCTCCACCCGCAACAAAATCCATCCACAGCTGCCTCCTTCATAACCCTTAATGCCTCTCTGACTTGCAAATACTTTCTCTCCAGCTAAATATGACACTACCTCACCCTTGCCAAATTGGGCAGTGGGTGCACAAATCTGGTTTTGGTAGATTCCATGCATAATTCTACTCCAGCTAGTAGTGAGACAATTCAATGTGATATACTATAGCAACAACACATGGCTGGAAGTGTTTTCGAAGATAGAAATGCTGCCTATCAAAGTGTGGAAGCATATGTTCAAAATCAAGCCACAACACATTGAAGCTGCTCAGCATGTCAGATCAGTCATAAACCTGCGAGACTTCCTAGCAATAATCTCAAGAGCTGCAAATTCTCATTGGTTAGATGGGGAAATTCAGATGAGAAATTCAAGCTACTACGGACAGAGGGGTCTAAAGGATAGCTTTCTACATTGGCTACAGGGAATTCCTCCACTGAAAATATCTACCCTTTTCTTCGTACTTGCTTTAATATCAAAACCCAGGCAGGTCATACTCACAATTAAATTTAACACTGCCAACTCTATAATTGGACAGGTTTTGGAGAATTTGCTACACAACCCGATCTTTTAGGACTGAGATGGAGGAGAAACGTCTTCATTTGTGGTGTTACAGAAGTTTCTACCCAGAAGGCTGTTGATGTTCTGTTACTGATTATACTTTTAAAACATTTTTTAAACTCTCAGGAATCAAAGGATACAGGCAGTTCGAAAACATGATGGTTGCATTCTTATGCAACCCCACTTTATAGAAAAATCGTGCTTCAGAAACAGCGCTTAAAGTGTTGGTGACGTAATTGTGTTCCAGCCAATGTTTTAAAAGTTCGTGCTTTCGAAATAGTGCCCCCAATTTGTCAATCGCCTTACAGCGAATTCACATTAACCAAACAATCGTTGTAACAGAACAACCTGTCTTGAGCACACCAAGTGTCACAGCAGGTTTAAAGGGCTGTGCACACTCTACCCTGTTTGACTAACCACCCTGTCAAGACATAACCTTTTGATTCCCATCTCCAATACGGTCATAATCAGAAATGATAATGTTCAAAGAAGCTTCCAATTAGGTTTGAACCTCCACAGTTTTTTCCCATAGGTGTTTTCTGACACCAATACTTGGGAGATGTGTTCTCAATTTCTAGAGACTTCAGAAGAGAATCCTCCAGGGTTTGTAATTTCAGTTGCAACTTGGAAGAAGTAACAGATTTATTTTGTGTTGCTGGCATAGATAGGGAATTTAATGCTGAGACTATTTAACCTATATTCCAGAAACATTTGAGTTGTCTCCAAACAATGAAGATGCTGATAAATAATTCACTTGCCCCTGAATCCACACATCTCAGTCAATGGAAGTTACCACTCCAGCCCAAAGGCAGCTGTCATTAGAAATTACTCTGTGCTCTGGTTACTGTCATGAAAGTCCTGATTCTGTGACAGGGATGACAGTGAATGGGTACAAAGGCAAGGATTATTGTATTGAGAGGAGTGAGGCCGTGAGAAACCTGAAGGCCACAAATATTGGTCACTCTGGTTATAAAAAGAGATACGAGGAATGAAAGAAGAACAGTGAAGACCAGAAGCCATGCTGCCTTGAAATGCAGGTTAAAATCATCAAATATCAGAAGTCACCTTTTAGATTTGTTGTACTTCCTATTTTTCAAATCACAAAACTCCAGTTTTTCTGCCTGACTGCATCTGCAGTTTTTAAAAATAAATCCAAGCAAGTCATCCATCTCATCATCTACTGACTATCTTTTAGTTTCCTGTTCAGGTTCCAAGCATATCCTGCACTGTGTATATTCGACCAACTTCTGTTTTTCCAAAACAAAACCTCGGCATCAATCCAAAAGAGGGATCTTTAGACAAGGAAAGACTTGCATTTATATTATTTCCCTGACCTCAGGATTCTGCAAAGCATTTTATAGCTAATAACATCAATTTGATGTTTAATCACTTTTAATATCGCAAATATGTCAGCCACAGCAGGATCACAGCAGCAACGACTTGCTAAATACCAGCTAATCTAGTTTTATGTTTGGCTGCGGGATAAATATTCATAGTCACCAGGGAGAATTTTCCTCCTTCAGTATTAATGCCAACAGATATTTACATGCACCCTCAGTGGGTGGACACAGACTTTAGTTTAATGCTCCATCTCTCAGGTAGCACCTTCAGTACGCATTAGAATGTTAAATGAGACTAAGACTGAAGCATGTAGAACTGGACTTGAACTCTGAGGTGACTCAGTGGCAAGTGTGTTATCAACTGGACCAAGGTTGACACTGCAAACGTAGCTAAGTAAGACCATGAGATTCTCCTGTTAGAACGTTTTGATGGAGATCCAGTGATATTCTCAATGTCGGCCAAAGCTAATACCCACAGCACAGCATGAAGGATACTGAATGAAAGTGGAATGTTCAGAGAAACTATTTCCATTTTTGTTCGCAAGTTGTTAACAATCAAGTTAATTCAAATTAAACTTCTTTAAGTCAATTCAAATGAAAAATAAGATTGTAAGTAGCAAATTTAAAACTTCATTGTAATTAGACAACAAACATCAAATGCAAAGCTGATTAATTTGAGTGGAGCCAGGAAAGGAATAAAAAGGAGAAAATCTGCTCTCTAATCACCACTGGGCAGGAAACATTTCATGCAAGACAATGAATATATCTTTAACACTTAGCACACAATGAAGGGGCCAGGGTATTTTAAGTAATTGAATTCTAATCAAATCAATGCAAGGAGACTGACTGAATAGTCCATATACTGAGGGACTGTGCAGCATCTTGTTTGCTTCTGATGAAGGAATTTTATATTTTCCAACAGGGTAGAAAGAATAAATCCACACTGTCCGGTAAAAGCCGTGGCCCATACACAACATTTATTGTGTACCATCTTAGAAAATATTTAAATATGTCAGAGCAAGTGTACAGCTTCCAGCTGAGACAGACTTATGTACATGTGCTCATGGCAAACGAAGAGGGGAGACAATTATTTTTCTTTCCCATGATGATGTTTCAAGTTTGGTGGGCGAGAGATTGAGAAATGGATCCGGTTGCAAATGCATTAAAATACAGCCAAGTACTGTGACAATCAATATTGTTATTAATCAAATAAAACATTAACTTTTTGACACAATGTATTTGAACAGAGCATTATTATAAAAAAAATTCACATGCAACCTTGATTTGACACTGCCACCACGATCCTGGTTTTAAACTGGACAATAGCTTGCATCGCATAAACAGAAACATGTCAAAACGCCTGAAGCTCTTCCACCCTGGGGGTTGGTGCAATATAAGCCAGTCGAATACTCACAATGCACTAAAAAAGGTACCCATTACATTTATGCAACCCTAGGATGCTGTCCTGTACATAATAGGTCTAATATATTAAATATCTGCAAAATGAAAAAACATGCATACACAAATTACACAGCTAAGCTTTACAGACTTGATATGAATCAAATGTCTTTTCACAATGTACAAAATCCAATTTAAAGTACCTTTCAATTAACATTGTGTGTGGGCTAGTAATTCAAAATAAGGTTAAAACTTAAAAAGGGGCCAGAAATGTAAATTTAACAAAAGCTGGGGTCTACGGGCCAGTGTCTTTCTGGGTTAAATAGCTTTGGTTTCTTTTAAAGCAAGAAACATTTCTACAAACTAGAATGCAGCAATTGTAGCACAGGCTTAATAACGTCCGATAGAAGGAATAAAGCTGAGGTCAGCATGTTACCAGGCCCTGCCATCCAATAGATTTATTTTTGGCATTTTCTAAATTTAAAATACATAATTTTGCAGCCTCAGAATTACTTTTTAAGACCATTCTACCATTTAAAAACTTGTCTTTAGTAGACATTATTATGAAACAATGTTCAGCAATAAATAGTGGCTCTTCAGCATTAATTAGGGTTTCTGTTCAAATTTGATTGGAATCAACTAAAGCTATTCAACAAAGATTGTAAACTTAACAGGTGCTGAAGTCGATGGGCGTGAGATGCTATTCTAGACGTGATTTAGTGAAAACAGTTATGCCTTTCCAAGGGTCCAGAAGTCTTGAGTATATGCTGCATGCACATGAATCTTCATCTACCACAGGCCGTTCTCTCAAAAGCAGGATGGCTTTACCATATCTGATCATTTAAAAGTCACCAAATTTGTTCAGTCGTTCAAAAAAACATATGGATAGATCGCTTTGGCCAAGAAACTGAAGCCATTTCAGAAGCTGATTCAGGGAGATCTCAGGCAATGAGAGAATGATAAGGGGTGACAGTCACTGTATGTTGCTGTTGCCAGTTCCATTGTTCTCGTTAGTATTTGACGCATTCACTGAGTTGATGCCATCTTGCTGGGTAGCATCCTTCCTTGGAGGCATTCGCTCATTAATCCTGTCCAGCCCTTTAGCTTCTTCAAAACTACAGATTTTGTGTTGTGGTGAGAATCCTCGGATTGCTTAATGAAATACAGAATAAATGAATGAGTGGTGGAAATGGGACAAAGTAGATTTCTTATAAGCAAAATAAAATGATCAGCTCAATATCAGAGGTAATGGCGTTTTAAAAATTTAATGTGTATTCAGTGAAACACTTCTGTCCCTCATTCACCAACATAAATCTGTTGCCAGACAATTCTCCATTTTACAGGACAGAAATAGGAGACTGAATACCTGAAGAAACTACAGAGCACCAAAATCCTTATGAAGCAAACTATCAGAGGACAATCAGAAAAAGCTACAGTTTGTACAAGGGATGAATTTCCCTGTATGTTGGGGTAGTGATCTTCGTCTGTCCTGCTAGGCACAGCAAAACAGTCGGAAAATCAAATAAGAAATTTGACAAACAGCAACATAAAGTCATAACATCTAAAAACTGACATTTGATTCATCTCGTGGCCAGTGTGACCAGGATTCTTCTTTACTGGATCTGGTACAGTTTTCGTCTTTTTTCACAGTTTGAAGAAGATATCAAGCGCATGAATCAGTTCACTTTTAATTAATTTTTTTTGCTTTTGCAATCAAAATTCAAGCCAATCTTCGGGATCAAATTTCCAAATATATGTCAATAACTGGAAGCCTCCCCACCATTTTTTGTTGACTGGAACCTATTGTAACGTCAGACTCAGATCAGTCATCAGGAAGGTTGGGGGGGGGGGGGGAGGAATGTAAGCTCATCACTTCCAGCAAATAGTTTTAATTAAAGGCGACTATGTTGGTGAGTTTGATTTCCAATAACTTTACTCAAAAGATTACTTTTGAGCTAAAAGTACACTTTTAATGAGTTACAATGCAATCATGTGAAATGGCTGGCTCCATTATTGTTTGACTGCTGTTTAAGGACGTGTCAACAGAGCTTCTAGACTAATACACAAGAATTTGCTACATAAAAATTTGAAAGATACTTTGCTTTTTGATTAATGTATCAATCTCCATGTCAAATCTAAGTCAACATCACATTTAACAATTATAAAGTCTATTTTAAAATAGTTTGTCACAGGAAAATAAGCTATCATGAATACAGTGCTGTTACCTTAGCTGTTAACTTACTTGAAGACAGCTGAAAATATCAACACCAAGCCCTTTAATAAGAGGGCCTGCATGAAATTTGCAGTTTAAAGTCTATCATTATTAATCTTGCACAACCAGGCAGATGCGTTGTGAACACTAATATATATATAAAGACAAAGGAGCAACCTTATTGTTCACAGACTGTAAGCAAGCTGAAGGCCTATTTTCATTGCAGCTCTCAGTAAGGAGACCACAGAAAGCCTATTTGGAAATTCTTGGCTAATTTCTTAGAGCCAAGTTCTGATGGATTAATTTGTTCAAGAATTCACAATTTAAACAGCTACATCTTCAAATGAATTCATAAAATGCACAAATTCAACCATAATTTATGAGTATGAATGGAAACTGCCTCATAAGACACAGGAGCAGAAGTAAACCTTCCATCCCATTGAGTCTGCCATTCAATGGCTAATTTGATACTCAACTCCATTTTCTACGTTATCCCCGAATCCTCAATCTACTAACTGATTTAAAAATCAGTCTACCTCAGCCTTGGTAAAAAAAGATGCCACAGAAAATTTCTAACCAAAGAAATTCTTCCTCATTTCTATCTTAAATAGGTGACCTGCCAGTCTGAGATTATGCCCTCTGATTCTAGATTCTCACATAAAGGGAAACAACTATCCTGTCAATCCCCTAAGAATCTTATGCTTCAGTAATGTCACCGCTCATTCTTCCAAACTCCAGTGACTACAGGCCAAACCTACTTAAATGTTTCTTATAAGACATTTCTTAGATGGCCAGAGCCAACCCACTAAAACTTCTCTGGACCGCCAGTATAAATTTTCCTTTAGATAAAGGGGCCCATAAATGTTCACAGTATTCCAGCTGTGATCTGACTAGTGCTTTGCATAGCTTTAGAAAGGCTTCCACATTTTTATTCCATTCCCTTTGAAATAAAAGCCAACATTCCATATTGTTTCTCTGTTGTGTACTCTGGAGCCTTCCCTAATTAGCATTCAGCTCCTCGATTCATCCTGTCAATGTGCATAACCTCATTTTCCTTTGGGCATATTTTCACCATTCACTTAACCTGTCTAAATCCCTTTGCATCCTCACCACTTGCCCTCCCCGATATCTTTATGCCAATTGCAAACATGGCGATTGTACAATCACTTTCCTCAACCAAGTTATTACTATTAATTAAAATGAATTGTGGCCCCAACATCAATCTCTACAGCAATACACTATTACAGGTTGCCACCCTACAATGCCCCCATATCCAAACGTGTACCCTAGAACTCTGTGGGAAGCTAGGGAAGTAATTGCTGGGCCTCTTACTGAGATATTTGTATCATTGATAGTCACAGGTGAGGTGCTGGAAGACTGGAGGTTGGCTAACGTGGTGCCTCTGTTTAAGAAGGATGGTAAAGACAAGCCAGGGAATTATAGACCAATGAGCCCGATGTTAATGGTGGGCAAGTTGTTGGAGTGAATCCTGAGGGACAGGATGTTCATGTATTTGGAAAGGCATGGACTGATTAGGGATAGTTAACATGGTTTTACGCGTGGGAAATCATATCTCACAAACTTCATTGCGTTTTTTGAAGTAACAGAGAGGATTGATGAGGGCAGAGCAATGGATGTAATCTATATGGATTTCAGTAAAGCATTTGACAAGGTTCCCTATGGGAGACTGATTAGCAAGGTTAGATCTCATGGAATACAGGGAGAACTCGCCATTTGGATACAGAATTGGCTCAAAGTTAGAAGACAGAGGGTGGTGGTGGAGGGTTGTTTTTCGGACTGGAGGCCTGTGACCAGTGGAGTACCACAAGGATCGGTGCTGGGTCCTCTACTTTTCATAATTTATATAAATGATTTGGATGTGAGCATAAAAGGTATAGTTAGTAAGTTTGCAGATGACACCAAAATTGGAGGTGTAGTGGACAGCGAAGGAGGTTATTTCAGATTACAATGGGATCATGGACCAATGGGCTGAGAAGTAGCAGATAGAGTTCAATTTAGATAAATGCAAGGTGCTGCATTTTGGGAAAGCAAATCTTAGCAGGACTTATACACTTAATGGTAAGGTCTTAAGGAGTGCTGCTGAACAAAGAGACCTTGGAGTGCAGGTTCATAGCTCCTTGAAAGTGGAGTCGCAGGTAGATAGGATAGTGAAGGCAGCATTTGGTATGCTTCCCTTTACTGGTCAGAGTACTGAGTACAGGAGTTGGGAGATCGCGGTTGTACAGAACATCGGTTAGGTCACTGTTGGAAATGTGCGCGCAATTCTGGTCTCCTTCTGCTCGAAAAGAGGTTGTGAAACTTGAAAGGGCTCAGAAAAGATTTACAAGGATGTTGCCAGGGTTGGAGAATATGAGCTATAGGGAGACGTTGAATACATTAGATTAGATTAGATTCCCTACAGTGTGGAAACAAGCCCTTTGATCCAACCAGTCCACACCAACCCTCACCAAATAGGCTGAGGCTGTTTTCCCTGGAGCATAGGAGGCTAAGGGGTGACCTTATAGAGGCTTATAAAATCATGAGGGGAATGGGTAGGATAAATAGACAAAGTCTTTTCCTGGGAATGGGGGAATCCAATACTAGACGGCATAGATTTAGGGTGAGAGGGGAAAGATATAAAAAAACAGATCTAAGGGGCAACTTTTTCACTCAGAGGATGGTATCTGTATGGAATGAGTTGCCAGAGGAAGTGGTGGAGGCTGGTACAATTGAAACATTTAAAAGGCATCTGGGATGGGTATATGAATAGGAAGGGTTGGGAGGGATATGGGCCAGGTGTTGGCAGGTGGGACTAGATTGGGTTGGGATATCTGGGCGGCATGGATGAGTTGGATCGAAGGTTCTGTTTCTGTGCTGTATATCACTATGACTCTAATTAGCCAGTTCTCTATCCATGCTAACAGACTACTCCCAACATCACTGAGTAAGGGTAAGAAACCTAACTTGTGATAGGTTTTTCACTGTGTTTTGGAAATTTACATACATTACATCTACTAGTTCTCCTTTCATCCAGCATTCTCCATCCTCAAAAGACTTCTAATAACTTTGTCAGGCATGAAGCAAGCCACAAGGGCTCTGCTTGACTATATTATGCATTTCTTGATGTTCTGTTACATTCTTTATAATAGGCTCAAATCTTTACCCACTAACATGTGTTAAGCTAACTGGCCTACCTTTTGTTTTCCTCCAGTCTCATTCTCTAAAGAGCCTAACTTCACTTTGTCATCTCTTCCTTTCTATTAAGGAGCACATTCAATCCCTATTACAGATTTACCCTCTCTATTTCATCCCTCAGCTTTTGGTTTTAAAAAAGTTCAATCGTCTACTTTACCACAAATCTTTGCCATATTGTATGTTTTTTTTCATTCAAGGTGTGACTCTTATCAACTTCTTTGGTTGACCATGGTAGCGCTTTATCTCTATTTCTAGAATCCTTCTTCACTCATCGTTGGGAGTCATGAACTATTTTCCTCTTGCCCCTTCTAATGCTCATTTGAATGCTACAGATTTATGAATCCATAAATATTACATCATTCAATACATGGTGTGCCTGATCTCAGCCACTCCCTGTACCAGTTCATGGGCAGGAGGATGATCTGTACTTTTTTGTAAACATCTGAGAACAATCTTGAACCATCTGCTTTTGGAACAAGTAGGAATGAGCATTTCTGAGGCAAAGGTCAGAAAGAGACCAATGAGATCATCCAAATTAATTCCAAGGGGAAAAAAATAAGATTGCTGGAATAGGAAATCATCCTTCAGCTCACTTACTACCAAGATGGTGGTGCATTTGTCTTTAAGAATCTAACAGAAACATGCAAATTGTTTCAGCACTCTCATGCAGTAACTTCAAACACTGGAAAGACTGCACTCTAACATGCAGAACTTAAACTAATGAAACATGCTCCATATAAATTGACAAGGTTGTTAAAGAAATTATTCATCTGTCAACTCACTTCCACAATATCACCTCAAACAAGGTAATGTAGACAGTGAGACAACTAAACCTAACTCACCTTTACAAAAGGAAAAACAATATTCCTCAAAAAAATTCTCTATTCACAATAAAAGTGAATGAGAGACCAATTCAATTTCTGTTGTGCAAGTTAAGATCAATCCAAAATCTACATCATTTTCACCCCACACCCCCAGAATTCTGCCACATATCTCTGATTTCTGACACACTGGGCGTACCTTCATCAGTCTCAATTGCCTCAATTGTGGCTGTACAGAAGTGAGCAGTTGCATGCAAAAATGAATGAGAGAGATGAGTAGCGTAGTATTTCATAGAAATAGTAAGGAACAAACAGCAGCATAACATTATTCCCCAGACAGAACCATAATTAACTCCAGATTCAGGGTGGCAGCTTTAGTATGCAAAAGTGTTAATATACAACACAGGAAATAGAAATTTCAGCAGTGTACAATTTATAATTTGTTCAAAGCATAGATGATACTGGTACTGTAATGCAAAACAATATGGATATTAATCAATTCAGTTCTTACTTTGGTTTTGCTTTTTATCTTAGCTCGAGAGAAAAAGAACAGATCACAGCTCACGCATACTTTTATATTGTAATGGGCATGTAACAAAGCATTGTTGGTGTGGAGAATGATTAGTATCTGAAAATCAGTTTATGTATAAAACACTCATGCCAACACTTGAGTAACTCAGAATGAAGCAAACTTTACACACCCAGAAATCTGCACCAAGATTGGAAAAACCTTGACATGTGACAGCTGCAACATGAATGCAGAATTGGCTGACTGATAGGAAAGAGAGAGTAATGTTTGGTGGATATTTTTCAGGCTGAGGAAGGTTTGTACTGGAGTTTCCCAGAGGTTGTTAACAAGACTCTTGCTTTTCCTGATGTATATTAGTGATTTGGATCTTGGTCTGCAGAGCACAATTTCAGAGTTTACAGATGATATGAAACTCAAAAGTATTATAAACTGTGGGTAAAGCAGAGTAGAACTTTGAAGTGCAGAAGTGAAAAATGATGGCTTTTGGCTGGAAGAACATAAAATAGGGGATACAATTCGAAAGAGGTTGGAGGAGCAGAGAAACCTGGGTGCATATGTGGACAGATCACTGAAGATAGCAGGACATGGTGAAGACAAGTGTTAAAAAAAAAGTGTTCTTGTTAATAGGGGCAAATAGCGAGAGAGATAGGAAGACACCATTCTCCATTTTCAAAGGATCAAGAATAAATGGCTCAGATTTAAAGTGATTTGTGACAAAAAACAAACGTAATGTGAAAAAATCTTTCTTGCACAAGTGTACTGCCTGGAGGTGTAGTTGGAAGCAGCTTCAACTGGAGCATTCAAGAGCATATTGGACATTATTTAAAAAGAAACAATGTGCAAGGGTATGGGGAAAAGTCTGGAGAATGGCACTGAATTATTACCTTCAATTGGACAGCCCATGTAGATATCGGATGGCAGATACTAATTAAAATCAGAATCACAGATGTGTTAAGTATGAAAATTGGTTGAGAAGAAAACTAGAGCTGAAAATGTGCTGCTGGAAAAACACAGCAGGTCAGGCAGCATCCAAAAGGCAGGAGAATCGACGTTTCGGGCATGAGCCCTTCCTCAGCACCTGTCTACGGAACCAACACATCTCCTTTCTCTGAGAAGAAAACTAGGCCAGATCTTTGAGAGACATTGATTTGGGCATTGATTGCACTGATTCTGAGCTATAAAAATCTGCAAGTTGAAAAGTCTAAGAAGAAGAACAAACACAGGAATTTATAGACAAGCGAAATAATTTTGTCTCAAGCATTTGTCAATTCTGCCTATCTGATTTTTGCTACATTTTTATCCCTCAAACATTTTTGGATTATTTCTACCTTTGTTAATATGAAGTATATCACTAAAGTCCATTTCAGACATCCAGTGATAAGCATCCTTTTAGATAAAGTTCCCTCTACTAAATCAAACTGCCTCAGATGTAAACTCAGAGGGGCTGGCAAGAACGCAAAGATATCCAGGATTAATGATTTTGTTGTCCAATTTCAATCTTGCCCTGTCCCAACTTCAAAACTGGGATGGTGGAACAACAATATTATACTCAAAACTGGGATTCAATAATCCAAAAGGTAAAGAGGACTGCTGAAAAAAAAAATCAATTCAGCTGTTTCACAGTGGGAATGTCAACACTGCATTCACTGCAGGTAAGAAAGCCCAAGATTAATGTGATGACTTCAGCTGTAAACAAATATTCTACTAATCCAACAGATACAACAATTTAGTCAGCTCAAACCCAATCTGGGATAGCCCCTTTCAATTTCTGTGTAAAAGTCCCAAACTTATCTTGTTTATTATTTCTATCCCAATCCTTGGAAAAAATATTCAACATTTATATCTCTATCTAAATTTTCACCCTCGCCATAAAGACTCTGGTAGCTTTTCAGTTCCTCACTCAATTGGTCATCCTCCATATTCTGCAAGTTATTCACCCTTGGAGGCATCACACTTGATCATGTCCTCAGGTTGTAGCTTGATGTTTAACCTAGGCAGGGTCCATAAATCAGGAAAGGGATTCTAATTATCCAACGCAAGAAGCATCTGCAGCTTTCAAAGAGGTCTCGATTCAAGTTTTTTATCCACTTGTACTATTCTTATAAAATATACAAACATCTGTTTCAGTGAGGAAAACCGGCATGATTAAACACATCACAATGCAGCCACAAAACAGTGTCAAGTTAGAATGGATATGGACTGAAATGGCAAAGTCAGTCAAATTTTGCTTTCACCAAGCCAGTAAACTCCCTCTAGCATTATTCAGCTTCCATTATCAGGGTCTCTTGCCTTTTAAATGCAAATACACACCATGTGCATGTAACCCAGGGCATTGCCTCATCTACCTCAGCAATATTATCTCTACATTCTAACTCAATTTGCCACTCCAGAAAAGAAATTATTTGCATTTTATCCAGCACCATTTGTGAAATCAGGCAATCCCAGTACACTTTACAGCCAATCGGGTAAGGAGTGAAAAGACACCATTGATATAATACAGGAAAACATGGCAACTAATTGCTATATAGCAAGGCCCCTCAAAAGGTAATGACACACATGCCCAGACAATTTTTTTTGAGATATATATACTGAGGGATAGATACTGCCCAACACACCAGGAGAACCTCCCTTCTTTTTTTCAGATCGGATCACGGGTCCTTTTACAACTCCCCACGTGGTAGACAGTATTGTTTTGTGTCTCATAGTCAGTATATGTTTGAAGGTCATGCTCATGATATTATCACTGTACCATAGCAGTATTATTCACACAGCAGGTACAAATACCATGTTAGAGGTAAAGCCCTGAACCATGGCGGCAGATCAGAGTTTTGGTCTATATTTTGTGTGCAAAACTGCTGGGATCCTCTAATTGAGAGAGGAGAGTTCCACTATGAAACCACAGTATTTCCTCAATTACATTTAACTATTTATTTGATATGATTTCATTCAGAGTGCTGTGCTTAGTTTTAGTCCCTCAGCCCAAGAGGAACAGAGATGGCGACATGATTTGGGGGATAATTTACACCTCTTTAGGAAGCTTTAAGATGTAGCGGCTAGGACAACATATGGAAACGGAGAGTCATCACTCTGGATTATTAATTGGATTGAGGTTACCTCGGTGTTGTCTGTTTATTCAAGGTCAAAGTGGATTTTAACCCTCAAATTGGCGTACTGGGAAGACTGATGAACTGCAAATGATATATCTTTATTCACAAAAAGGGTGTGAAAATAAACCGAACAATTACAGTCCTCTTAATTTAATCTGTGTTGGGGAAACTTTGAGAAACAATTATTCAGGACAAAATGAATAGTCACTTGGCCAGCATGGACTTAAGAGGAAACTGCATTTGACTAACTAGCTTGCGTTGTTTTGATGAAAGGCCAGAGATTGACGAGAGTAATGCTGTTCATATGGTACGCATAGATTTCCAAAAGGGACTCGTTTAGACTCGCATAAGAAATTGGCTGAATAACAGGTCAGCAGATTAATTGCTGTTTTCCAGAGAGGGGATGCTCAGGTTAATATAATTCCTTGGGCATCGGTACTTGGAAACAAGTGAGAGAATGTAGAATTGTAAATCATGCAGGATGCCAGGATTTAGCATTACAGTACAGAATGCAAGAACTTGTAAATTATGTTTAACTTCAACTCTGGTTTGGCCTCAAGTGGAGTTAATAGACCACGTTCTAGGCACTACATCATAGCAAGGATGCAAAAGGTATTGCAAAAGCATTTCACAAAAATGGTTTCAGCGATGAGGAATCATTCACAGAACCAACAACTCAAAGCAAATTCTCTTCATTCCTCTCTTAAGAGCCAATGGTTTTGAATTAATGGCCTTTGAGTACTGAGTAACTCAGATGGAGGCTAATTTATCTCTGCCTATTCACTCCAAAATGTTCATCTTACTTAACATCACCTCACAACTGAAGTCACTCATTCTTGCAAACATCCTGGTAAGCATCCTCTACCTTTCTCTGAAGTATGCTCAGAATCAGCCTCAATACTTTAGCTGAGGCCAAACCAGTGTAATTTGTTCCTCAATTTATGGATTTGTGGGATTCATATGCTGCTTAAACCATTTTCTCAAATTGTCCTGGACTTTAGGGACAAGGGATTGAGGGCTGAGGGAGATGGTATTATCACTAAACTAGCAATCCATGGTACCAGGCTCCGGGAATATGGGTTTGAATCCCAGCACTGCAAATAGTGAAACTGGAATTAAAAACGAATCTAGTGGTGACCACAAAGTCATTGTCAATTGGTGTAAAATGCCCCCTGTCCCTCTAATTCCTTTCGGAAAGGAAAATCTGTCTTCATATGGTCTGGCCTATACACAACTTCAGATCTACAGCAATGTGCCTGACTCTTGAATGCCCTCTGCAATGACCTAGAAGCTGCTCAGTTTTGTCTAATCTTTATGAAATCTGATAATAGGAATGAAATGGGATAAGACAGCAAGCATTAACCTGCTACAGGAAATGACCTTGGTGAGATCTGGGGTCTTTTATCGAAATTAGGAGATCTGACGCAATCTAGTTAACCCAGTAAGTTATGTATGATTGTGAATGTCACAATGGCCCAGAAATCATCAAATACACATTCAGCTGGGTAGATAATGTCCTAGGAATGCTTAACATAGATTCTGGATCTTTTGAAGTAAACAGTGTACTATATATAATAAATGACATAACCTTAGCAGAATAGTATGCAGGAGAATCTAGGTCTACAGCTCCCTGAAAGTATCAACAAGATGATACGGTGGTCAAGCTGGCATATGGCAATCTTGCCTTCATCCCCAGGGCATAGAGTACAAAAATTGGCAAGTCATATTGCAGCTGTACAACAATTAAGTTAGGCCAATGAACAGTGCTGGTTGCCACACGACCAGAAGAATGTGGAGGGTTTGGAGAAGATACTGAAAGTTCACCAGGATGTTGCAAGGTTTGGAGGTTATTGACAAAGGTTAATGAGGGATTGGACAAACTTTGTTTGTTTTCACTTGAACACCCAAGGACGTGTGGCCACCCAATAGAAGTTAACAAAATCATGAGTGGCACGGATAGAATGGACAGTGGAAATCATTTTCCTTGAAATATTACTAGGAGATATAGGAATAAGTGAGAGGGGGTCAAGCATAAAGATGTGACAGGCAAGGGTTTTTTTTAATAAACACTGAGGGTGGCGGAATGAGCTGCTAGAGGTAGTGGAGGAGACAGACAATAGCAACATTTAAAAGGCATCTTCACAGATATGTGAATAGTTAGGGACTAGGGATTATGGATAGCATAGAGGCAAAAGGCTTAGTTTAGAAAGACAGAGTCTTGGTTGGCCAATGGGCCTATTCTTGCACTGTACTGTTCTTTGTCCTTGTTCGTTGAAGTTTCAGCTTCAAGAGCAAAGAAGCACCCTGCTGAATAACCAGCTGAGATTGCAGTAGGGGGTAATCAGTACTTCTGTAAGCTAAGCACAACTTGGAAGAAGAACTGAGGTTGGCGAGAGCATAGAATGAATTTTAGGTACGGAACTTTGAATTTTTTTCCCCCAGTCGTGGGCCAGCATCAATTACCTGTCCCTAGTTACCCTTAAGGGTGTGGTGGCCTGCCTTCCTGAACTGCTGCAATTTGCGCTGTAAGTAGATCCACAATGTCATTAGGGAGGGAACTCCAAGATTTGTGAACATCAACACTGAAGGTATGGTGATAAATTTCCGTGTCAAGTAGTGAACTGCTTGCAGGGAAATTTGCAGGTGGCAGTGTTCCCATGTACCTGATGCCCTTGCCCTTGGTCTTGGGTTTGGAAGGTGCTGTTAATGAATTTTTGGTGTATTTCTGCAGTGCATGTTGCAGATGATACACACTGCTGCTACTGAACTTTAGTAATAAAGAGTGGTTGGTTGTGGATGTGCATCAATCAATAAGGCTGCATTTGTCCTGGATGGTGTCAAGCTTGAAGGTTGTTGGAGTTGCAGAGATCCAGGCAAGTGAATAGCATTCCCTCACACTCCTGACGCAGAGGTTTGTAATCACATCTGACAGGTTGATTAGGAAATATCTACAATCATTTCATTACAACATATTAGATTTACATGTTAGTCCTCGACAAGGGCACCTCCTCAACACAAATAAAGATAGAAGAGTGCAGTCTCTTAAAATTAAAACTCTGTTTACAACATGCAAAAGAGTTCATTGCAAATCAGGGTCTGTGACATTGCAGCAACTGTTTTATAGACGAAATTGCTGGCACTAAAGCTATTGGGACCAAAATGATTTTACATAAAAAAATGCTTTTGATTCAAAGGAGGTGGCTTTAAGTTTCCACATAATTGAAAAGCAAGTTCATTTAGTTGTGCCAACTGAGAATTATTCCATGTTAAGGAGCTTTTGCGATTGGTTAATGTCACACTGTGAACTAAGTTTTAATTAAAATAGATTTATCAGCTATTAAAGCTGATAATTTATCAAATAAATTGCAAAAGCTGCACGATGGGAAACAAAGGGAAAGATTGGTAACATACTTTATAGATATCGACTGGTTTTCTTTAAAGATAGCTGAGTGCTCAGTTAAAGGCAGAGAGGCCTTACTGATCATCTAGCTAAGCATTTTCAATATTTCTTGTATTTGTCCATTTGCCACATGGGCACATTTAGTTCTGGGAAGCTAATGTTGCCTGAGCAAATGTTTTTGGCCATCACTTCTAAAACTCTCCATTTTTGGTATTCGAATGCTGCAGCCTATTTCACTAACTACGCCAGTAAGCAACATCCCACATACAGGGGAACATGGGCTTTGCTTGTACCAGACACCACAGTACAGGAAGAATCATACTGATATAATGGATAATGTGGATAACAGGATTCATAGGAATTAGGAGTAAAGGTAGATAAGTCAGCCTTTTGAGCCCATTCCACCATTTAACATGACCATGGTCATCGAACATTATCCTGGTCTCAGCCCCACTTTCCTGCCTTCTTCCCTAGCCCTTTATCACACTTTTCGTCAGAAATATCTCTATTTCCTTCTTGAATCTGTTCATTGATTCTCCTTCACTACACTCTGAGACGTTAAGTTCATAGATCCACAACCCTCAGAGAAATAGTTTCTCCTCATCTCAGTTTTGAAGATGACTCCTCTCACTCTATATCTATGACCTCTTGCTTGACACTGTTCCACAAGGGGAGAAAACATCTTCAATGTCCACATTATCAATTTCATTTAGCATTTGATATACCTCAATCAGTTTCCCTCCCCCTCCCAAATTATTCTGAACTCTATTGAATACAAGCCCAAACTATTCAATCACTCCTCGTACAACAGCCCTTTCATCCTTGGAATCAACCTGGTGAATCTCTATTATACTACCTCTAGCGCCACCACATCCTTCCTCAAATACAGAGATCAAAACTGGACACACTATTCCAGGTGTGATCTCACCAATACCTTATATAATAACAACACTTCTTTACTTTTATAATCCAGACCCTTTGCAATGAATGCCAGGGCACCACTTGCCTATAAGTTGTAACTGCATACCCACTTTGTGATTCATGCACAAAAACACCTAGATCCCTCTGCACTGACGCACTTTGAATCAGCTTCTCATTTAAAATAATAACAACTTGCCCGTACATTTTTCCAGTCAAAATGGATAACCTTGAATTTATTTTAAACTCTGTTTCAATCTCATGGATTTTGTGCTTTTTTTTTGCCCCCAAGATTTCAAAAAGCTTTCAAGGACAAAGTATTACAAACGCAAATTTTATTTCCACTGATCAGTGAGTAGAACATAACACTGGCAGCAAAGCAGAGGGGAATATTTGGGGCAAGAGAAACTAGATATGGAGACTCAGCAGGTCAAGATGGCACCTTGAAACAGAGTTAAGGTGCCAACTTCATATCAAAACTGGATACCAAGTCGAAATGTTAATTCTATATTTCTGTCCACAGTGATTACAGATATTCTTCATTGCTCAGATGCTACATAATATTCTGGAAACAACCATCATTAGGACACCTGGGTGCAATTCAAATCAGTTTGTTCCTTTCCAGCCAATTCCCAATCCCTGACCTCCTCTTTGCTCGGATACAGTTCTGTGGGTGGTGGCCCTCAAGATGCCTCACCCAGGTTACTTCAACACATGGACAAATGCAGACAAACCTTGACATAATAGAATTATTAAATCAAAGAGGGGGTGATCACAGTCAAGTCCATTCCCCCTCACCTCTGGAGTTGACAATCTGGACTACTGAGCAGAATGACAGGCACTGGATCAACTGCATAAAAATCTACATTAAATTCATGAAGAATCATAGGTATTTCCATGTGTACTGCTAAGCCAAGTCGAAAACTTTTGATATATTTCATAGAATTTTTGAAGAAAATCTAAATTTAGAAGGCAAACCCAGGGTGTTCCTTATAATTATAGCACATTTACCTAATTTATTTGTTAATTTAGTGAATAAAATGAACAACTCCCACTGTACCAGTTGCATGTTTTTGCTCTGCTTTTAGGTTGCTGGGTGTGGACCAGAAAAGTAGGTGTTTTAGAGTTAGGGTTATACAGAATAAAAATAGGCCCTTTCGGCCCAACTCATCCATGCTGATCAGGTTTCCAAAATTTAACTAATTCCATTTTCCTACGTTTGGCTCATATCCCTCTAAACATTTCCTATCCCTGTCCAAATGCCAAATGTACTGCTTCTACCATTTCCTCTGGCAGCTTGTTCCATACAAGCTGTGAAAAGGTTGCCTCTCAGGTCCCTTTTAAATCTCTCCCCTTAGCCTTTTGCTCTCTAGTTTTGGACTCCCCTAACCTGAGGGAAAGGTCTTGCCTATTCACATTATCTATGCCTGTCATGATTTTATAAATCTCTATAAGGTCACCCCTTCAAAAAAAAAAGAGTCCCAGCCTATTCCTCAAATCTTTAAGTCTTGGTAACATCTTTGCAAATCTTTATTGCATCTTTTCCAGTTTAATAACATCCTTCTTACAGCAGGGCAACTAGAAATGTACACAGCATTCCAAGTGTTTGGCACCCTTACCTTCATTGATCAGTGCACTGAGTAAACGAGTTGGGATGTCATGTTGCGTCTGTAAAGGACTTTGATGGGATGACTTTTTGAGTACTGTGTTCAGTTCTGGCTGCCCTTCTATAGGAAGAAGATTATTAAATTGGAAAAGGTGCAGCAAAGAAAACTTATTTTCCCTACGGCAGGGGAGTTCAAAACTAGTAGACATAGGTATAATGTGAGAGGGGAAAAGATTTAAAAGGGACTTGAGGATAACTTTTTCCTCACAAAGGGTGGTGCATATACAGAATGAGCTGCCAGAGGAAGTAGTAGATGCAGTTACAATTACAAAACTTAAGACATTTGCAGCTAAATTTCTGAACGACTGAAGGGAGTACATACATTAAGTCTTTTGAGGAGTTCATTTAATGGCCGAAGCAACTCTGCAATATTAGAGGGGTCCATTGTGCAGTGAAACATTCAGTCAGCAACAGGAAGAGGGCTCAGGCAACATGTGAAATGTCCTTACTGGATTAAAAAGGTAGATGTCCACCAAGAAGCTGTCCTGTACAAACAGCCTCAGTGCTCAGCCTGCTTGTTATCAGCACACAAGGTAAGCTGCAGTCTCCAAAATACATCAGATGATCCGAGTACTGCGAGAAGCAGCATAAATTAGGTTGCCAATGGTAGTACCACTTAAGATACCCTGGGCTATTTTGCAATTGAGCACAGAAGACTATTGCAAACCATCCAGTTGAGTGTTTTGTCTTTGGGCGCTCTGTGATTTAAAATCAGCTTTCCATGATGCGAATGATCAATCCAAACGTTAATAAGTATTAGAAGGAAAGCACAGGTTTATTTCAAACCCACTACATTGATATAGAAAAGCACGTTTTCATTAAATCTGAAGTGATACATTTTAGTTTATCTAATCGAAAGAGCGTCACAAATAATGGTTTTACAACAGAGTTTTCCAACAAGGTAAATGTTCAGACAAATGTTGCAGGTAATTAGATACATTAAAAGGTACTGAGACTCTGGACTCAATGTAGTCCTCTCAATCACTGGTGAAAGGAGTCTAAAATTTAACCCACAATCTCACCTTTCATATCCAACTTCTCGCATTGTCGGCGCTGAGTACGCAGCAAAACGGAAAAATATGCATCTTTGAAGGGCGACAATGAAAGGATAGCATGGGAAACCTTTTTCAGATTTTGAAAATGAGGAGGAGATGGGAAGACCCAAGGATTCAGTGAGGCCTTCTTCGGGGAAGGCAGCTGTCGGTGAAAGTGCATCGTCAACGATCCAAAGTGATGGGGGAGTGCATGGAATACAGAGTAGACAGATACCAAAGGTTTGGCTACAATACACGTACAGATTAGGGAACAGCCAAGGAGAAGCTATAGATGGATTCGAAAGCAAACATTGGAATCTTTAATTCTACTGGGGTGTGAGGAAACAGTGGAGTCTACAAAGGAACAATGGCGATAATAGGCTTAAATGTAGATGAGCTGAAAATGTGTTGCTGGTTAAAGCACAGCAGGTCAGGCAGCATCCAAGGATCAGGAAATTCGACGTTTCGGGCCAGAGCCCTTCATCAGGAATGAGGAGAGAGTGCCAGGCAGGCTAAGATAAAAGGTAGGGAGGAGCGATGGAGATGTGATAGGTGGAAGGAGGTCAAGGTGAGGGTGATGGGCCGGAGTGGGGTGGGGGCGGAGAGGTCAGGAAGAAGATTGCAGGTTAGGAGGGCGGTGCTGAGTTCAAGGGAATCGACTGAGACAAGGTCTCAGCAAGTCCCTCCTCCCTACTTTTTATCTTAGCAAGTCCCTCCTCCCTACCTTTTATCTTAGCCTTGTCTCAGTCGATTCCCTTGAACTCAGCACCTCCCTCTTAACCTCCAATCTTCTTCCTGACCTCTCCGCCCCCACCCCACTCCGGCCTATCACCCTCACCTTGACCTTCTTCCACCTATCACATTTCCATCGCCCCTCCCCCAAGTCCCTCCTCCCTACCTTTTATCTTAGCCTGCTTGGCACCCTCTCCTCATTCCTGATGAAGGGCTCTGGCCTGAAACGTCGAATTTCCTGTTCCTTGGATGCTGCCTGACCTGCTGTGCTTTAACCAGCAACACATTTTCAGCTGTGATCTCCAGCATCTGCAGATCTCACTTTTTACTTAAATGTAGATGAGGTCAAGCTCTTAGGTTAAACTGCAGTTTGTAGAGAGTGCAGATCAACATGGGGGACTAATCACAAAATACTGTTCAAAATACTAACCACTCTTATCAAGATGATGCTGCATTGCCCAATATCTGCTTAAATAAATCAAAGCACATTTTGGTCTGATTCCTGACTGTATAAATCTGGAATTAAAAAAATGGATAACTAGCGTTGTGCATGCTTCTACACGGTATGTTTATAATCCTGAATGCCTAAATTAACAATTTTAAACTTTAAATAAAACAAAATGTATTAAAGCTGATATCTGGGTTGCATCATGTGTGAAATTTGGTTAACCCTTCTTACAGTCCAGTTAATCCTTGCATAATTACAAGCAGCAAGGCCCTCCATTCATTTCTGGGAAATAGGTCAAGCATGTTCCACAGCAAACATGAGACACAAGTCTCTGCCTGAAATCTTTAAAGCAGCTTTGAGGAACAGTTTTAATATTTGGGTCTTTATCAAGGTTGTATATTGCATATACAATATAGGTTCAGATTTTATTTTCCAATAAAGGATAAGGGCATTACTGGCAAGGCTACCAATAAATGCTCAAACCTACATACCCTCAAATTTCTTACTAGCCCACTTCAGATGTCAGTCAACAACTTTGATGTCAGACTGGAGTCACATAATAATGTGTTTCTTTCCTGAAACAAGAGTTCCCAGGTATGAATTAGTTACGCATTTTTCACAATCTGACTGCTTCATTACCGTTTTAACTATTCTATTTTATAACATTCCTATGAAGCACTTTCGGAAGTTCTATTACAAAAAATGTGACACATTCTTGTTATTAAAAGAGAGATTTGCCAATTACCACATTCTCGTCATAAGTGTGCATGCGTGATCTTCACATCTCTGTTCCTGCACCCTTGATAACTCTTCTTTTAAAAATCTATTATGGATTAAGCTTTGATGTTGCTTCCTGCCACAGGTCCTGAAAATATATATGTGTGCCTGGGCAACTGGTAAGCATGTCAAGTTAATCATGTGGAGAAGTGCCTGGGCTACAAGTGCTAATCAAGAATGTGAACATACAGAGAGGGGTTCAAACACAGATACACGAGCTGTCAGTCAGGTTGCTCTTTCCAAAGAAAGCTGAGGCCAAGGATTTCCAGCAAAGGCGGAGAAAAGATTAGAGTAAGGTTAATGATCATTTCATTTGCCAAAGTAAAGAACCCATGTGAGCAAGTATAATATTTTCATTATTTTGCAAGACGACAATTTGTACCAAACATAACGATTTTTAACTCGATGGATGTAAAATAAAGTAGCTCCAAAATGTCCTCATCCAACCAAGTGGTTTCCTTCTCCATCCTCAAAAAGATTGCAACTCTTGCAGCTGATGTGGAGAATGAAATTGATCTCTGCTGAAAGTGCAGAATGAATCTGGTGGATAATGGTAGTCAGTTTTATATCTTGTTCAATTTTCTTGATCATTAACGTTAATTGAAAAGAAAACTGGGCTTGGTGAATACCATGATGTGGAGGTGCTGTTGTTGGATGGGATGGACAAAGTTAAAAATCTCACAGCACCAGGTTATAGTCCAACAGGTTTATCTGGAATCTGAAGGAGCAGTGCTGTGAAAGCTAGTATCCCAGATAAACCTGTTGGACTATAACCTGGTGTTGAGAGATTTTTTAACTTGGGGAATACCTGATTGTTGACATTATTAATGAAGGCCAACTTTGAATTTAAAACATCTCATTTAAAATATTGAGGGGCATAATGTTAGCTCTGTGTAACCAGGAGGTGTAAATAGATAATGTACAGTTTTTAACAATTCTTTCATGGGACATCAACACTTTATTATTTCATGACATATGGTAGCCAAACCCTAATTACCCTTGAACAGGGTGATGTTCAGCCATTTCAGTGGACAGTTAAGAGTCAACCACATTGCTAAGCGCCTGGAGTCACTGTAGGCCAGTCCTGGCAAGAAAAGCCAATTTCCTTCCCTAAAGGACATGAACGAACCATATAGGTTTTTGAGGAAAGAAACTGATAGCATTATAGGTACTCTTCTGGAGATTAATGTACAATTCTAGATTTCATTAATTGAATTTAAATTTGACAGCTGCCAAGGGGAGATCTGAACCAGTGTTCCCAGAGCATTAACTAGGCCACTGGATTACAATTTTCTTCGCACTACTCAACCATTTTCCTCTCAGCCTAGATCAACTCCATGTGCAATATTTGTTGCCTGAAGAAACTGATGTTCTGAACTGATGTACTGAAGCATACAACCTATCTTACCACCAAGGAACTCAGGTTCTAAATGGAACACTGACAAAATGTCTTTAGAAGTACAATACAAATGTCAGAGATATGAAACAAAATCAAAGTGCTGGAAAACTTAGCAAGTTGGGCAGTACAAGTGCAGAGGGAAACAAAAC
Organism: Hemiscyllium ocellatum; assembly: GCF_020745735.1. NCBI lineage: Eukaryota > Metazoa > Chordata > Chondrichthyes > Orectolobiformes > Hemiscylliidae > Hemiscyllium > Hemiscyllium ocellatum. The sequence continues at coordinate 7,298,402 of NC_083443.1, read as the reverse complement.
TAACGTTTTATTATGACCTTTTCAAAGCCAAAGAGTACTATTGGATGTGAAACATTAATCTGCTGCTCTCTCCACAGATGCCGCCAGACCTTTCTCAGCACTTCATTTTTCTTGCTACATTTCCTTCCTTTCCAAACACTAAATAAACTAACTTGACTCTCAAATCAAAGTTGGCCAATTATGTAGGAGGACAGAAAAGATTTAATCTGCATAGTTGAATGATCATCACACTACAAAAATCAATGAAACAACTACTGAGTCTAGAAACGTGTATTTTCAAAGATGTACCAATGTGATCACTCAGGTTTCAGTACTATAATGGTGGCATATGAAAGTTTCCATTACATGTACAAATTATATATCATTTAAATGTTTCAATTAGAATTTACCGAAACACAAAATTTTTAAGAACCTACTTTTCTGTGGAAAAAAACAGTTGTGTGAACAATCAGTTATGCAGCTCTGGGATGAAGAATTAGTGCCTCATGTCAAGAAGTGACTTTACATAGATGCCACAAAATCCTGAGATCTTACAACAATCTCTCACTGTCAACAGTCTGCTAGGAAACTGACCAAACGAGAATACAATTAATCTTACCTCAGTTGTTGATAAACTTTAAAAGCCCATAACATGAGATGAGGGTAGTAATCACTTTGAAAGGCAAGGGTTAGGCATGAAACACAGCAAATGATTTTGAAAGACAGACTGTGCTTGATGAAATTAATTAGTTGATAAAATTAAGTTATAGAGGTAACACTGATTTTTATGGATACGTATTTTCCAAAGACATTTAATAACTTGTAACAAAAAAGTCTTAAGTGACTACAGCCAGTCAGGCTACAAACTTGGAAAGCGAGTACGAGTCAAAATTTGGGATAATTAGATTTTTTTTCAGATTGCTGAGATGTGGCTATCAGGCAACTGATCCATTTACAGTATTGACTTGGACCTGGGGTGTAGAAAAAATACTGTAAAGGTTTGTTGAGTAAACTAACTTAGGCATCAATGCAAACTATTGTGAAGACCACAAATAGGTGGCAATGAACAGAATTATGATGGATGCAACTCAGTGCAACGAAACAACTGATACATTTTTGAAAATAGTGAAAGATAAACATGCTAAGCCAGCAAGATCCTAAACAGATTGCAGAACTGAGATGTAACAGAGCAGACAGATTTTTAAAAGGTGGAAGATTGTCAGTAGCAAAGGCCATAAATTAGCAAATTCATTTCATTAAATTAAACCCACTGCCCATGTATTTAAAAGCAAAAGAACGATATGACAGGGACAACTTAACAGAAGGATATCAGAATCAGAGTTCAGAAAGAATGATACCAAATGAGAAATTATAACAACGCCAAAAGATTCTAAAACTGTTTACTTTTCCAGCTGAACAGGGGTTGAGAACAACCTATTAAAAGTTTGAAAAGCAATGAGAGGTGATTATGACACGAATGATAATAGACCACTGTTTGGTGAATCAATTAATGAAGGACCGAAAAGATATCAACAGGACAAATGGAGAAGTCAGAATCATTTGTTTCTCACAGAGGACTATTACAACATAAAATATTTCACAAGTAGCTAATGAGGCAAAGACATTACAAAGTGTAACACAATCTCAGTATTTTAATAAGGAAAAAATATGATGATAATGGATAAGAATGAGGAAATTGAGTTAGGGTAGGCAGTTTTGGTTCAGCAACTCATATCAGCAGTCACTCATTCTTTTGTTGTCATACATACTCAAATATTGAATTTGATTCCAGATGAACGTTCAAAATATTTTGGGCCCCTTCCTCCCAGTGTTGCAAAGTATTTGAATCAAACCAGTTTGTAGTTGGAATTACACAGGCTATTTTTATTTTGAAATAAACAAGTATGAACACTCAAAGGAAGTTTAATCACAAGCCAATGCTGGGATGAGTTTCCTCCCATTCAATTGCAAAGGTGTCAAAAAGACTTGATCACAATTTCGAACACTCACTCTTACACAACCAATCATCTTAAGTCCCAATATGAATTAACAGACTCCACAATATTTCCTGAAAAGATACTTCTGGAAAGTTACACAGACATAACTACTTCTAACATTGATGCACAGAGCCACAGAAGACTGTTTTATCTGTGGAGGAAGGAAAAGCACGTTACAAGATCTGAAGACAATTCAAGCAAGCGGAGTGAACATGCATACACAGTACACAAATATGAACAGAAGATAAATACTTTGGTGCCATTTCATGGGGTATATGTGATATACTCCATGCTTACTGTGCCTCATTTATTGGTTTTCTCAAGTTAAGACTGAATATCATACAATGATCATAAACAAATTAACTTATAGTCATAGGACATGGCCTGTAAAATATTTGTGCTCTTTTCACTGAAGCTTGGTTTGTTTGGTCATGGTCACCTGAAGTCAACAGGATATGCAGCCTGACTGTTTATGGGACTAAGAGCTGTGGTTTACACGATTTAAAATTATTTGGATGTCTGAATTTACAACATACAAGGCAGCTCTCCTAAAATAGTCACCTTTAAAAATACCCCAGACCTGAAGAAGCATCTAAAAGCAAAGGTCAGGAAATAAAACATGACCAATATTTAGCTTTGATATCTGATATGTAGACCTTGGTTAGCATGCATTCATATTGCCTGGTTACATGTAACAGTGCTTAGATCAGCCACTGAGACAGGAGCTAAAAAGCATCACAAACTCCCAGCATGCATTAGGTGCAGTGCTAGTGAAACAGTGAGATATGCCCCAATCCACTTGAGGCACAGGAAGAGGCAATGCATCATTACCACTTTGTAGGGTCTGTCGTCCTCCTGCCAACACCCCGCTTGGTAACATTCCGGTGGGAGTTAATCCCTTCAGTGTCAGCACACTCTCACTCTCCTCTCTGTAAATGTGAAACATGGAGAATATGATGCAGAAGTTCTGAATACAAAGTAAATAAATTCTGCCTAATATAAATAGAGGTGAGAAACTGCCACCTAAATAACCACAACATCCGGTTACAGGCAGCACAGTGGCACAGTGGTTAGCACTGCTGCCTCGCAGCGCCTGAGACCCGGGTTCAATTCCCGACTCAGGCGACTGACTGTGTGGAACATAGAACATAGAACAATACAGCACAGAACAGGCCCTTCGGCCCACGATGCTGTGCCGAACATCTACCCTAGATTAAGCACCCATCCATGTACCTATCCAATTGCCGCTTAAAGGTCGCCAATGATTCTGACTCTACCACTCCCACAGGCAGTGCATTCCATGCCCCCATCACTCTCTGGGTAAAGAACCCACCCCTGACATCTCCCCTAAACCTTCCACCCTTCACCTTAAATTTATGTCCCCTTGTAATACTCTGTTGTACCCGGGGAAAAAGTTTCTTACTGTCTACTCTATCTATTCCTCTGATCATCTTATAAACCGCTATCAAGTCACCCCTCATCCTTCGCCGTTCCAACGAGAAAAGGCCGAGAACTCTCAACCTATCCTCGTACGACCTATTCTCCATTCCAGGCAACATCCTGGTAAATCTTCTCTGCACCCTTTCCAAAGCTTCCACATCTTTCCTAAAGTGAGGCGACCAGAACTGCACACAGTTCTCCAAATGTGGCCTAACCAAAGTCCTGTACAGCTGCAACATCACTTCACGACTCTTGAATTCAATCCCTCTGCTAATGAACGCTAATACACCATAGGCCTTCTTACAAGCTCTATCCACCTGAGTGGCAACTTTCAAAGATCTGTGTACATAGACCCCAAGATCCCTCTGTTCCTCCACCTGACTAAGAACCCTACCGTTAACCCTGTATTCCGCATTCTTATTTGTTTGCACGTTCTCTCCGTGTCTGCGTGGGTTTCCTCCGGGTGCTCCGGTTTCCTCCCACAGTCCAAAGATGTGCAGGTCAGGTGAATTGGCCATGCTAAATTGCCCGTAGTGTTAGGTGGGGGGTGGATATGGGGGTATGGGTGGGTTGCGCTTCGGCAGGTTGATGTGGACTTGTTGGGCCGAAGGGCCTGTTTCCACACTAAGTAATCTAAAAAAAATCTAATCTAATCCCTCTGACCCTCATGTGTTGTTGAAGATTTAGATTCATGCAATTACCAATTTTCATCTGAAAGTAACTGCCAAATTCAATGACACTATTCAACAGTATGAAGTTTCCAGTGAGGGTGGCAAGTGATGCAGTGCTGTGAACTGCAGATCACTGAATCCCAATCAGGTTGTGATCGGGTTGGATACTCCCTGCCCAGCCAACATTGCAATAAGGTCTATTCCAGAGTTTGCACTGTGATCAGGAAAGCAGTGATTTATGAACATCCAATTCAATATCACACCTTACACACCAATTATTCATTAAGCCAAGATCAGAGCAAGGAGACATTTGCTATCTTATAAATCCAATAAAACAATGGATTTACAAAATAATTAGCAAAACCACTAAATTCTAGAGACACGAAGCCACATAAAACATTAAGTGATTAATAACCAAAAGGTTTGTCAAGGTGTTCTTTAAAAGCTTTCCTTAAGAGGACATTATTGAAATAGATTTGGTTCTTACACTATGAACAATTAGAAGACAAAAGGAACGCTCACCTGAGAACAGAAAATACTCTGGCCATTTTGCCAATAGCTCGAATCTTGTTCCTAATGATTTCCTTCCGAGCTGCAGCTGTACCTATTTAAAAAATAAACCACACTTGAAGCTTAGAGTAATACAGCATGGAAATAGACTCTTCAGTCCAACTAATCCATGAAAACCATGTTCCCAAATCAAACTCATCCCACTTGCCTGCTCCTGGCCCACATCCCTCCAAACCTTTCCTATTCATCTACTTAGAGTAAAAAGTGAGGTCTGCAGATGCTGGAGATCAGAGCTGAAAATGTGTTGCTGGTTAAAGCACAGCAGGTCAGGCAGCATCCAAGGAACAGGAAATTCGACGTTTCGGGCAAAAGCCCTTCATCAGGAATCTGATTCCTGATGAAGGGCTTTTGCCCGAAACGTCGAATTTCCTGTTCCTTGGATGCTGCCTGACCTGCTGCGCTTTAACCAGCAACATATTTTCAGCTATTCATGTACTTATCCAAATGTCCTTTAAGTGTTGTAACTGTATCTGCATCCACCACTTCTTCTGGCTGTTCATTCTATACATGAACCACTGTAAAACAAAAAGTTGCCCCTCATGTCTTTTTTACATCTTTCCCCTCTCACCTTAAACATGCATCGCCTACCATAAAACTAATTTTGTATTTAATTTGCTAGTTCTCCCTGAATCCCATGTGATCTAACTTTACTAATTAGTCTACCATGCAGAATCTTGTGAAAGGGTCTATCAAAGTCCATGTAAACAACATGTGTTTTGCCGTCAATGTTTTTTGATACCACTTCAACAAACATTTTGTAACAATTTTCCTGCAGGGCATTTTTCCCATTTATACTTAGCTCTGTGATCTGTCCACTGATTTTGAACTAATGATTCAAATTAAACTCTTACAGTTAACCTGCCAATGCTTTCTTCACAGGAGGATCATTGCTATATCAATGCTTGGGATGAACTACGGTATTGAGGCTGGAGCTGAAGGTTTTACAAAAGGTTCCTGAAATCTTTGATTGGGAGACCTGAACTAGTGAAGTTGCCTTACAAAAAGCAATGCCAACAAATCAACTCTCCAAGACACTATTTAAATTCTCCAGAAATAGTGTGATTGAAACACATAACAAGCTCTAAGAACTTGAGGGTATTTAAGAACATTTATTGATCACTGGAATAACCTGTACACCATTAAAATACAAAGCTCACTTACCGTCAAAAGCATCATCCCCTTCAGACATAAGCTCATCATCAGAGCAGATATTGAGGACGTTAACCAACATCTCCGTTACTGTACAAAAGAAATAAATTTATTTAGATTTTATCTTTCATCTGTATCACATGTTACAATTTTACTTTGCTAATATTTTAAATTTACCTTCAGTAAAATGAGTGTTCAATAGCTATACCTTTTTCTCCGACAAATGGCAGCGACCATGTAAAGACATCCATGAAGTTAGGCAGCCAGTAGGGATGAGGAGAACAGTTGAACTGTCGAATATTCATCACATTGTTTTCATACTTCAATACAGCAGCTGAAATGAAAATTGTTTCTCAGTGATGTGCTAAATATTGCAGCGTACAACAGACAGAGTTGTTTCAAACAGTAAAAGCACCTGAGTAAACAGCCTGAAAGAAATGTTGATTTTACTCTGAGGACCAAGTTTGTAAAATGGACCAGAGGCAAATCGACTGAATACTTGCTGAACAGATGACAAATTAGTTTGTGTGCCCAACAGAAGTTTACAATGTTGCTACTGGCCTCAATGGCTCACGTGCCTGAAAAGAAAATTAAAAGCAGGTTTCCCAATGCTGATCACTATCAGCTGCCCCTGCAGTATAGTGCGTGAGCTAATTTGAGAGAGGAAGAGTAAAAGCACAGTTGATCATGGTGTCCCTCTACAAGAATTCTTCACTAATCTACTTAGATGTGCAGATGATAATGCATGCAACTTGCAGCAGTCTGTCAGCAATGGATAAAAGAAAGCCTTTTCTTTGAAAGAAGGTGGAAGCTAATGAAATAAGATTGAAATAACTTGCCTTTATTATTGTAGACGTCTAAGTAGTTTGGTGCAGAAAAGATTGTAATTAATGATGGAAACCCAGTGGTTTGGCTTTTTCTGTACATTCTATAGCTGTACAAATAAAAATATGGAAAGCAATTATAGATACTCACATTTGAATTTAAAACATGTATATAAAATAATCCCTGTATAATTATCAGAACTTAGTAACCAAAGAGAAATAACTTTCATTTATGTGGTGCATTTGAAAATCTCAAGTCTCTGTTCTAACAACAAGCTATTTTTAATACAATGTCACTTTGCAAGTTTTGAGAAGATTAGTAGTTCAATGTCACTTATCATGCGGGGAACCTTGACCATGGCGATATTGCTACTGCAGTTTGTCAGATTATAATAAATCCAGTACAGTGTGATGGAAAGAATCCAAATGACGTTAGTCTGTGTAGCCCAAAAAGTACCATAATGAACAAAACCCTCTAGAAAGGCAGATGTGGGAAATGCGGATAAAGATAATATATTGCCCTCAATACTTTGATATTGGGATTACTGTACTAAGTACTTTAGTCTGCAGACATGGAGAGGATGCCCAATGTCCCCATCGGGGGGTCTAACATCCTGAGTGGTTATGCCCACACTCACTGTTGAATTAAAGACGTGAAGTGCACTAAGGTAAGCCAACTTTCAGAGAACAGGTAAAAAGAAGCGGGGGAGGGCGGGGGTGTGAGAGGGTGGGGAGTGGATCAGGGGATGGGGAAGGGGGACAGTTGTGTGCAAGAGCACCTTAAGATGGAGGCACACTGAATTGTCCAGTGAAGTCAAAATAGAAAGATTAGAAAAGCGGTCAGTGCCCTCCCCAGGAATGCTGGCAATTGCTGGCTGTGACACTCCTGATCCTTATAGCTCCTAATTATGAACTCTCAGCTCCATTCACCTTGCAGCACGAGTCTGCCTCCAACCAGACTCCAACAATAATAGAACACTTATTCAATCCAGGAAAATCCCGATAGCATCACCAAACTGCCAGTGCTGACTTGACCCGAGTTTAGGCAGGGGACCCTGAAAGCACATGCAAGTCAAGGGCATCTGATGCATTATTTTCTAGTTTTGCTGCTGGCCTCACCTCCGAAGGATGGGAAAATTGTGCTGGTTTCTTGGCAATTCAGGGCCTTAAAACCCAAGTTCTACCTGACTTTGAAGTTTGGAGTATCCTGTTTGAATTCTGGGACCATGAAGGTTTGAAAACGCAAACAAAGAATCTATTACTTGAAGCAACTCTCTGCTTCTTTGGTGGATAAGCTCTCACTCAATTCAAAATAATTAGAGCATATATTTATAAATAATGTGACTCCTGAGGTTGCATGGTATGCACTGAAGCCACCTGAAATATTCAACTCAAGACAGCAGGGTCCAAATTATTGGTCTATTGGGACTCAGCTAAGAATAACGAGATAGTGACAACTGCAGATACTGGGAAGTCAGAGTTGATAATGCGTGGTGCTCAAAAAAGCACAGCAGGCCAGGCAGCATCCAAGGAACAGCAGAATCAACGTGTTGGGCATTACCCTTCATCAAGGGCATGATGAAGGGTGATGCCCAAAACATACTGTCCTGCTCCTCAGATGCTGCCTGACCTGGTGTGCCTTTTCCAGCGCCACACTTTATCAACTCACCTAGGAATAAAACCAACGAAAGCTGGTTTAGGTCTTCCATTTAAGAAAAATTTTGTAATATACTTTTGAGTTCTCGCAGTTGAAAGAATTTCTCATTGCACTGTTAACACTAATCACAGTCTTCTCCAGTGCTGTCATTTGCTTTGTGGAAAGTGATTGCGTATGTTCTGGACATGATTGACTCCAGAATTGCACATATTGTTGGACTATGCACACTACAGATTACTGGACAGCAAATATTTTCGAAGGGTGCTGAATAATACACAGGTGCACATCATAACAAAGAATTGTCAGTAAAATGAAAGGAAACTGTTCTTAATCAATTGAGTAAAATGGGGCACTTAAATACAGTTGATTACTGAGCTTAGCAACAGACATTCAATTCTATCATATATACAACTCCAGGAGACTGAAGTTATACTGCTATTGCGAAACGCACCCAAACCCCTTGAATATGTTGAGTGATTCATTTCTCCCACGTCAATGTGCAATCAAATCAGACTGTCAATGGGACCCAAGAGCTTATCACCATTTTTACAGCATGTTTGTAGTAATATTGTTTCATTGATGAATTACGTCATAATGTTTGACTGCATTTAGAATCCAAAGTCCATTACCACACCTATAATGAGACTAAGGACATTATTGTTGTGGTTCTGCTCGCCGAGCTGGAAGTTTTTGCTGCAAACGTTTCGTTTTCTGGCTAGGGAACATCATCAGTGCTGTTGGAGCCTCGTGTGAAGCGCTGCTTTGATGTTTCTTCCGGTATTTATATTGGTTTGTTCTTGCCGCTTCCGGGTGTCAGTTTCAGCTGCAGTGATTTGTATGTGGGGTCCAGGTCGACGTGTCTGTTGATGGATGTTCTTGCCGCTTCCGGGTGTCAGTTTCAGCTGTAGTGGTTTGTATATGGTGTCCAGGTCAATGTCCTGGACACCATATACAAACCACTACAGCTGAAACTGACACCCGGAAGCGGCAAGAACATCCATCAACAGACACGTCGACCTGGACCCCACATACAAATCACTGCAGCTGAAACTGACACCCGGAAGCGGCAAGAACAAACCAATATAAATACCGGAAGAAACATCAAAGCAGCGCTTCACACGAGGCTCCAACAGCACTGATGATGTTCCCTAGCCAGGGAACGAAACGTTTGCAGCAAAAACTTCCAGCTCGGCGAGCAGAACCACAACAACGGATACCCGAGCTACAAATCTTCAATCAGATTTTAAACTAAGGACATTAGCTAGGACCCAGGCTAAAATCCCATCTTGCTTAATATTGGGATATTCCGAACAATAATGTTATTGCAGTTTAAATAATATAAACAAATGACTAACCTTCCAAATCCCAACCGTCAATAAAAATTGGCTTTATAAATGTTAAATTTCTCTTGCTCGATCACCATACTTCTGGCACACTAGCTTTTAAAACTTAGAACATGACAACACAATTTACATTCATTTCCTGGAGGGGTTGTGCAGCTCTTTGTATTGGCAGACAAGTGGGCAGACACCCCCACATGGTACCCTGGAGAGTATTACATCAGTTTTTAATGACAGTCCTTCGACTCCGGAGCACCCAAGGCAGTGGAGCAGAGCCAGCACCAAGCAGAAACAGTACCCTATTCCCACAACACAAGGGCCACTGACCACTTAAGCTCAATGCACATGCGTAATAATAATTCACAGCATTAATGTTAATGGACACGTTGAGAGAGTAAAGTGTCCTCCCTTATCCCAGAAAATACTGGTGGACCTTCAGGAATTCTGGGGCTAAAGCAGGTGAAACAAATCTTTTAATGGATTAGCTCGAGGTTAAAGAATTTGAGCTTGATGATGGTTGAGACAAAGTCTATAGTTTAGGTACAAAACAAACTAAACAACGAACAGAAGAAAAAGGGAAGGGAATTGGAAAGTATTAAAAACACCAGGAAAAAAAATTCAGAGAGATGCAGCTGTTGGGACAATTTATGAACGCAATTTCTTGAAGGATAAGCAACAGTTAACCAGAGCAGAAAATATTCCTGAGAAGTCAGGAATGAAAAGACTGCAACGGGCAAATGCAAGAAATAATCCAGATGCAGTAATGATCCGTTAATCTGAAGTCCAGAGTCTGAACTCCGGAGTATTGCTTTCAAATCTTTCACTGACATCCAACTCTTGAACACACAATTGTTTCTATTCAAGCTACATGAGACTATTTGTAACATAATTCCGCCAAACTAATAGCTGAATTAAGAGAGGCTATATTAAACTAAACTCAGACAAGGATGACAGACTGAGTTGTATTACAGTAGCATGAACCCAGCGAGCCATATGCAGTCATGTATCTGGAAACCAGTGACATGAAAATAGAAATAGTCAAAAATGTTCTCTCTGTACTTTAGTCAGATAAATAGATGTGTTAGAGAGCTACTACTTGGAACTGTTCATTATATCCCAATGTATGGAAAGCTAAGGATTCCAGGATTTCAACTAACACTGAAATTTACTAAATTGGCAAGAGACGGTGGTGTATAGATAGCATCACTGGTCTAATAATGCAGAAGCCCAAGCTAATTGAGTCAAAGATGTACAGCATGGAAACAGACCCTGCGGTCCAACTCATCCATGCTGACTAGATATCAGAAATAAACCTAGTCTCATTTGCCAGCATTTGGCCCATATCCCTCTAAACTCTTCCCATTTATATTCCCATCCAGATACTTTTTAAATGTTGTAATTGTACCAGCCTCCACCACTTCCTCTGGCAGCTCATTCCACATACGCACCACCTTCTGCATGAAAAAGTTGCACAATTTGTGCCTTTTAAATCTTTTCAACCTATACCTTCTAGTTTTGGACTCCACTAGCCCAGGGAAAAGATCTTGGCTATTTATGCTATCCACATCCCTCATGATTTTATAAACCTCCGTAAGGTCACCCCTCTGCTGCCTCAAATGCTCTCAGGAAAACAGCCCCAGCTATTCAGCCTCTGCCTATAGCTCAAACTCTCCAACCCTGGCAACATCCTTGTAAATCTTCTCTGAACCCTTTCAAGTTCACACAACATCTTTCCTTTGGAGGGAGACCAGAACTGCACAGAGCATTCCAAAAGTGGCCGAACCAATGTCTTGCACAGCCCAACATGATATTCCAACTCACATACCAATGTGCTAACCAATAAAGGGAAGCATACCAAACACCACCTTCACTATCCTATCTACCTGTGACTCCACTTTCAAGGAACTATGAATATGCACTCCAAGGTTTCTGATCAGCAACACTCCCCAGGACCTTACCATGAAGTGTGTAAGTGCTACCCTGATTTTCCCTTCCAAAATACAGCACCTCACAGTTATAAATGGGTCCCTCTGGGTCCCACCCCCACAACTTCGCCTGAGAAGCTCAAGCAAATCTCCCCACCACTATGTTAGTCCCCTTCTAATTCAGGTGTAATCTGCCCTTCTGAAACAGATCACTTCCATGTCAGAAGAGATTCCAAAAACCTAAAAATGTGAACCCTTCTCCCCTGCGCCACCTCCTCAGCCATGCATTCATTTGCCCCACCCTCATCTACCTAACCTCACTAGTTCATATCTAGTTTTATTCAGATACAACTACCCTAGAGGACCTTTTTAAATTCATGACTAACGTCCTGAATTCTTGCCTCAGATTCTCATCAATTTCTCTTCCTAATGGGGTTAGTTCCAATGTGTACAAGTACTTCCGGCCGGCCCCTCTCCCCTTTGAGAATATTCTGCACCTTCTCAGAGATATCCTTGATCCTGACACGAGGCTGGCAACACACCATTTTGATTTCTCACCAAAAGTTGTGGAAACATCTGTCTGTACCTATGACTAGAGACTTCCCTACCACAAATGATTACTTGCAACCCGGCACACCCCTTGTTACACTACAGCCAGTCTTGGTACCAGGAACATGCGCATGTTACATTCAGAGTCCATCACCTCCTACATTTTCCAAAACAGCATACTTGCGTGCGATGGGGATAGCCACAGAAGAGTCCTATAAGACCATCTTCCCTTCCTGGCCATAACCCATCTACCTGGCTGTATCTGGTTTTTCTCCCTTTCTACAACTGCCATCCATCATACCTCACAACTTTTGCAAATTCATTATTGCCTCTAACTGTCGCTCCAACCAGTTCATGCGATCCGATAGGAATTGCAACCAAACGTTTCCTGCAGACATAATCATCAGTAACATGGAAACTCTCCCTAATCTCCCATATCAGATAGAAAGAACTCATCACTCTCCTTAAGGCCCTCTTTACACCCAAACAATTTACAGACCCAGAAAATACCACACAATCTTAATGCTCTAAAAAGCACAGTTCCAGGCTACCTTATGTTTTATATTTTAAATTTTAATTAAGAGACAGAACTCAATAAAATGCATAATAAAAAGAACCCATTCTACTAACTATTGTAGCTTTTCAAAAGTTCACAGTAAGGTTACACTTTAAAAAGCCCCTTTGCTGCTCCCCTGCTGTGAGCTCTCCCAGGTAGTTTCATCAAGGTCAGCTGTGAACCTTGCTGTTATTAATTTTTCTTAGAGGAACTCTGATGTCCACAGATTCTTGAAATTAAACAGCAGAGGCAGTAGCTGTGCAGACTCACTGCTGGGTCAGACAGCAGTGTCAGTTTCCTTCTCTGTTTGAATCCCTTCCCATGTGGTCACTGCTACTGCTTTAGTCTGATTTCCTCTTCTTTTAAAATACTGTGCTTTTGATCCTTTTTCACAGCGCAAGCTCCAAAATAATGCAACCAACAGCTTGTAAAACAGTAATTACTGTTCCAAAAATTTGAGAAAAACAGCTCCAACACTGAACATCCCTCAAAAAAAAAGGAACAATGCTTCCAGCCACAACTTTTCCCCATCTTCCATCTCAGATTACCTGCTCTGGGGACATGCCTAAAAATCACATTAAGATGGCTGGTGGAATTTAATTCAATTAATCTGGCATTGAGAGCTTGTTTCAATGGTGACAATCATCTGATTGTTATAAAAATCCCATCAGGTTCACTAATTCCCCATCAAAAAAGGAAATTGCGATCCTTAACCAGTCTTGCTTACATGAATTGTCCACATACACGTGTGGTTGCCTTGCATCTGCCCTCAATTCAAGGGCAATTAGCAACAGGCAAAAAAATGTACGCCACATCAAATATATAGGACAAACAGGAAGACAGCTAACAATCCGCATCCATGAACATCAGCTAGCCACAAAACGACACAAAAGTCGGTGGAGGGTTTCCTGACACAATATGTCGACAGGCCAACAAGAGGGGAGGCTATATTGGATTTGGTTCTAGGTAATGAACCAGGCCAGGTGTTAGACTTGGAGGTAGGGGAGCACTTCGGGGACAGTGACCACAACTCGGTGACTTTTACTTTAGTGATGGAGAGGGATAATCGTGCGCCGCAGGGCAAGAGCTATAGCTGGGGGCAGGGAAATTATGATGCAGTGAGGCATGACTTAGGATGTGTGGATTGGAAAAACAGGCTTCAAGAGAAGAACACTAATGAGATGTGGGGATTGTTCAAGGAGCAGCTACTGCGTGTCCTCGATAGGTATGTACCAGTCAGGCATGGTGTAAAGGGCCTTGTGAGGCAGCCGTGGTTTAGTAAGGAATTGGAGTCCCTTGTGAAAGGGAAGAAGGCAGCATATGTAAAGATGAGGCGTGAAGGTTCAGTAGGGGCGATTGAGAGTTATAAGGTAGCCAGGAAGGAGCTAAAGAGGGAGCTAAGAGAAGCGAGAAGGGGACATGAAAAGTCTTTAGCTGGTAGGATTAGGGAAAACCCAAAGGCTTTCTATAGGTATGTCAAGAATAAAAGGATGACTAGGGTAGGTATCGGTCCAGTCAAGGATAGTAGTGGGAAGTTGTGTGTGGAGGCAGAGGAGATTGGAGAGACATTAAATCAGTACTTTTCATCAGTATTCACTCAGGAACAGGACACTGTTGCTGATGTGAATATGGAATCACAAATAATTAGAATGGATGCCCTGGAAATATGCAGGGAAGAGGTTTTGGGAATATTGGAAAGGATGAATATAGATAAGTCTCCTGGGCCTGATGGCATTTACCCCAGGATCCTATGGGAAGCTAGGGAGGAGATAGCAGAGCCATTGGCCTGGATTTTTATGTCGTCATTGTCAACGGGAATAGTACCAGAGGACTGGAGGATAGCGAATGTGGTCCCATTGTTCAAGAAAGGGAGTAGGGATAGCCCTAGTAACTATAGGCCAGTGAGTCTGACTTCAGTGGTGGGCAAAGTCTTAGAGAGAATGGTAAGGGATAAGATTTATGAACATCTGGGTAGGAATAACGTGATCAGGGATAGCCAGCATGGTTTTGTGAAGGGCAGGTCGTGCCTCACAAACCTTATTGAGTTCTTTGAGAAGGTGACCAAGGAAGTGGATGAGGGTAAAGCAGTAGATGTTGTGTATATGGATTTTAGTAAGGCGTTCGATAAGGTTCCCCATGGTAGGCTAATGCTAAAACTTCGGAGGTATGGCATTGAGGATACATTAGAGGTTTGGATTAGGAATTGGCTGGCTGGAAGGAGACAGAGGGTAGTAGTTGATGGATTATGTTCATCTTGGAGCGCAGTTACTAGCGGTGTACCACGAGGATCTGTTTTGGGACCATTGCTTTTTGTTATATTTATAAATGATCTAGAGGAAGGACTTGAAAGCTGGGTAAGCAAGTTTGCGGATGACACAAAAGTCGGTGGAGTTGTGGATAGTGAGGAAGGAAGTGGTAGGTTACAGCGCGATATAGATAAGTTGCAGAGCTGGGCGGAAATGTGGCAAATGGAATTCAATGTAGCTAAGTGCGAAGTCGTTCACTTTGGTAGGAATAACAAGATGATGGATTACTGGGCTAATGGTAGGCTACTTGGTAGTGTGGATGAGCAGAGGGATCTTGGTGTCTATGTACACAGATCTCTGAAAGTTGCCACCCAGGTAAATAGTGCTGTGAGGAAGGCATATGGTGTACTGGGCTTTATTGGCAGAGGAATTGAGTTCCGGAGTCCTGAGGTCATGTTGCAGTTGTATAAGACTCTGGTGAGGCCTCATCTGGAGTATTGTGTGCAGTTTTGGTCGCCATACTATAGGAAGGATGTGGAAGCTTTAGAACGAGTGCAGAGGTGGTTTACCAGGATGTTGCCTGGAATGGTAGGAAAATCTTATGAGGAAAGGCTGAGGCACTTGGGGCTGTTCTCATTGGAGAAGAGAAGGTTTAGGGGAGATCTGATAGAAGTGTATAAGATGATTAGGGGTTTAGATAGGGTAGATACTAAGAACCTTTTACCGCTAATGGAGTCAGGTGTTACTAGGGGACATAGCTTTAAATTAAGGGGTGGTAGGTATAGGACAGATGTTAGGGGTAGATTCTTCACACAGCGGATTGTGAGTTCATGGAATGCCCTGCCCGTATCAGTGGTGAACTCTCCTTCTTTATGGTCATTTAAGCAGGCATTGGATAGGCATTTGGAAGTTATTGGGCTAGTATAGGTTAGGTAGGATTCGGTCGGCGCAACATCGAGGGTCGAAGGGCCTGTACTGCGCTGTATCCTTCTATGTTCTATGACACGACCAGCTATCCCTAGTAGCCATACACTCAGAAAACCAGGAACATGAATTTGACTGGGAAAACACTACCATCCTAGGACAAGCCAGACAGAGAACAGCCAGGGAATTCCTAGAGGCATGGCATTCATCCACAAACTCCATTAACAGACACATGGACCTGGACCCCATATACAAACCACTACAGCTGAAACTGACACCCGGAAGCAGCAAGAACATCCATCAACAGACACATCGACCTGGACCCCACATACAAACTACTACAGCTGAAACTGACACCCGGAAGCGCAAGAACAAACCACTATAAATACCGGAAGAAACATCAAAGCAGCGCTTCACAGGAGGCTCCAATAGCACTGATGATGTTCCCTAGCCAGGGAACGAAATGTTTGCAGCAAAAACTTCCAGCTCGGCGAACAGAACCACAACGGACACCCGAGCTACAAATCTTCAATCAGACTTTATATATCGTCACTATAACTACAAAATGTTTGAAAATCCTGACCAACCAAATCATCACTAACATCAATTCACATTCGTATGAAATTAGTTTTCTAAATGTAAAGTGGGCTTAAGCCCAAGAATTAAATGCTCCAAGCACTTGAAATATATCCACCGATTCGGAATATCAAAGTGGTCATTTTAATGCCAGAGTTTTTATAGTGTTTGTGGAATATCCCTCTATTAGAAAGGCATAATAGAGTTCACTTCATATGTCATGCAAGTTCATATCCTAAGCCAGATAGCACCCAGGAGTGTTACCTTTGACTGATTTTAACCACTCTCTAGCCTAATAATAGAGGCAAAATATAGATTCTTCTCTTCAGGAAAGGATGACAGGCACAGACTGGTGGGTTTTTTCCTCTACATTACACTATTTAATGCTCTCAGCTGCAACCAATATGTGAATTGGATAAGTTGTATAGAGTGATTCACCCCAGCAGCTTAGACCCTCTGGCAACATATCAATTCTTGAGCCCATTGCTTTTCAATCCAAATCATAAAATCAAAAATCCTGTTTGTTTTCACATTCTTGAAATCTGGTTTACAATAACTGGGAACAAACCATATGTTCTGTCATGACAATGATACTGGTTTAATTCAGTGTTACTTACCCTGCATCCTGGGCCTCATGAGCTCGAATTATGGATAGCAAATTATTGTGTTGTAAAAATTCACAAACAGCTGAGTAACTGAAATACAAAGGTGTCCAATTAATATCCATTTAAAATGGCAGATAACTCAAACTGAATGCACATTGACAAAGCCGTGCACCTGCCCACAAACTGCACCTGTAGAAGTAGGAGCATCCTCGCACTGTATTATGACTGAAGTGTTCTTGCGTTTTCTCATTTCCAAAATCCTCAGAAGGGTCTGACCACAACAAATCACACATTGGCCCGAATGCAGGTGGCTCCTTAAACCTATCTAACTGTAAAGAGACAAGTTGGGAAAACTAGAAAGTCAGTATCACTTGTAAAACAAAAGTTGCTTCAATTGATATAAATCAGTAATCACTTCCAGACTAGACAGCTCTACAAAACTGACCAAAGTTGGATTTTGATCTGTGGAGAGTTCTTTATGGGATACAGAAGGTATCTCTTTCATCACTGAAGGCATAACTAATTGAGGAAGTGGAGTTAGTGGTTGGGTGAAGAGCCTGTGGACATTGTCCTTTTGCTGATGAGCTTACAATATCTGGTTTACAATTTAACTTCAATCAAGTCATACATTCTGTTACAAAGAAAGTGGTTTAATTCTGTTACTTAGCCTGCATCCTGGACCTCATGAGCTTGAATTATTGACAGCAAATTGTGCTGTAAAAATGTTATGGGAGGAAAGAAAGTCAGACAGATTATCGAGTGCCTCCTTTAACCTTCAGTTTGCCTGAGGCCTGGTAAAGCCTGTGGTTAATAGTGCAATGATTGTTAAAGTGAAGGCAAGCAACATTCAACTGATTATACCCTGCTTCTCAAGATAATTGTTTGTTCGGCCTCCATCCCCAATTTTAAGAAATTTCTCATCTCCGTTTGTAACTTTATCACCTATTTCTTGATTCCTTCAAAAGAAAGCACACATCTATCCTATCAAGCTATCTCAAATATTTTACAATTAATAAGACCACTTTTCATTCATGGTTAAAACCCCAATCTGCACAAGCTTTCTCTCAGCAAACCCGCCAAATGAACTTTCTCTGAACAACCTCCAAGTACAGCCTCATCCTTATTTCAAGAGATAAAAACTGTAGATGCAATTTCACCATTATCCAGGACTGTTGCAATTCCCTATTTCTATATTCCATCCCCCTTGCAACAAAGGAATTATTCCACCTGCTCCTCTGATGCTCCTTGCTATGCTGTTCCAGTACCACACTCCCAATTCTAATCTTCAGGATCTGCAGTCCTCACTTTCGCCTAATCATTCCATTTGTCTTCCTAATTACTACATGCCACTTTTTTTTGTTCACATACAAGACACACTGATCCCTTTGCACCACAGCATTCTGTAGCTTCTCTATTTAAATAATAGCTAGTTTTTCTATTCTTGCTGCCAAAGTAGACAACTTCTCATATTTTCATATTGCTCTCCACTTGCCAAATGTCTGTTCAATTAGCTAACTTAACCTCATTGTGTGAACCGTGCAATGTGTTTCCTACATTTCAGTAAATGTGTAAATATCATCGCAACAGCCAGTCTCGCCATCTAGGTTATTTTAGACAGTAAATTGTCGAAGCCCAGCATTTCACTCATTACAATTTGCCAATCTGAAAATGACTTCTTTATCGCAGCCTTGACTAACGAGCATAAAGCAATCTTATAACCAAGATAACAAAGCAGACTCAACACCATAAGCAGTTATCATGTGCATTAACCTATTACACAGCACCTTATCAATAGTGAAATCCAAATATACTATATCTACTGGTTCCCCTTTACTCGGCTTGCTTGACCTTATTATACCCTCCAAAGAATGCTAATAACTTTGTCAAACAGGTTTTCGCTTTCATGAAACCACAGACTGCGTGAGTGATTGTTTTGTAAATGCTCTTCATTTCAAAGGTTTCAGCAGCCCCCCATTTATAAGATGGCTTACTATTCTACAAAAAAGTATTCTGGGGTGCATTGCCACATTCTTGAGAAATGTTTTCAATCCACTAGGTCCTTCCAAAAATCAAGGACATTTTGGATTATTACAATCAATGCCTTACTATCTTTGCTGTGAGTTCTTTTAAGACACCACCAAAGAGGCCATTGGCACTTAGAGGCTTGGCAGCCTTTCATTCGATTAGTAATACTATTTTCTTCTCTACTGTTAGTAACATTTTTCAGTTCTTCCCTCCCTTTTGCTTCTTGATCTCCGACTATACTTGTGGTGCTTTGCAGGTATTCTATGGAAGATGGATACAAAACACTTGCTGAAAGTTTCCAACTCCCCCTTTTCCATTAATTCCAGTTTCACCCTTTAAGGAACCAATGATCATTTCAGTTCTTTTCTTTTACAGATTTTTTGAAACTTTACTGCCAATTTTTTTTTAACATTCCTAGCTGGTTTCTGCCGAAATTTCCATTTGCCTGTTTTTCAGTTTGAGTTTTCCAAAACTTCTTGCCTATCACTAATTTTTGCAGGATTTTATGCTATTTCTTTAAATGTGATACCACCCTTAACATCCTTAACACCTTGAATAAATCATGCAGCATTCTGTAGTGTCTCTTAGTGAATATATCTTCGTTGAGTTTTAAATATCTGTTTTAGCTAATGCTTCTTCATTTTTCTTTTTAATCCAATCCATTTTAGCTAAGGTGGACAGTGAGAGCCTTTTTCCTTGGATGGTGATGGCTAGCACGAGAAGATATATCTTTAAATTGAGGGGTAACAGACATAGGACAGATGTCAGAATTAGGTTTACTTAGTAGTAAGGCGTGGAATGTCCTACCTGCAACAGTAGTAAACTCACCAACTTTAAGGCTATTTAAATGATCATTGGATAGACATATGGATGACAATGGAATAGTGTAGGTTAGATGGGCTTTAGATCAGGATCACAGGTCGTTGCAACATCGAGGACCGAAGGGCCTGTATTGCACTACATTGTTCTAGAATTCTGTCTTCATATTCTTATAACTGCCTTTATTTAACTTTAATTAAGGGATGAAGTGACAGAGAGGTTGGACAAGGTTGGTCAGGGAGGAAAGTTGAGGGGCAGTAAGGGCAGACATGACAAGCAGGCTGCATGAACGACCCAAGCATGAACTACAAGAATCCTGTTGGCTACAAAGTGGATATCAGTGCTTTATTTGTTACTCACACATGGGACATAGGCACTGTTGATGAGCTAGTATTTATTACCCATCCCTAGCTGCTTGAGAAGATAGTGGTGAGGTACTATTTAGAATATCATTCAGAAACATCAAACTCCGGAAAAATGTAGCATGGGGTCTGACAGGAGGAACAAGCATCGCTATCAGAAATGTACTGGCAAGATTGGGGCAGAGGAGAACGAAAGCACATCAGGTATATCCACAGAGGTAGACAAAGATAAAGGAATAGTAAAGCTGTTATGATAATAAAAGCGAAGAGTGCATTCCAATTGTAGTCAAAGTGTACTTATGGGGGCCATGGCCAAATATCGGAGGGTAGGATTCAAGTTCACTCCAGAACCTGGAAAATTGAGCATTTAGATGGATGGAAACAACATATTCTTGGAACATGAGGGAAAGGCAAACAAAGATTGGGCACACATTTCTGAGGATGGGGGTCTCCAGCACAAGCTTATTTAGGAGCAAGAAGAAAAAAAAAAGGACTCAATTTTGGAGTCCCAGGGAAAGCAGGAATTCCTGTTTCAGTTACTGAAATCATGAAAACAAAACAAAAGCTACAACACATTTTGGTCATGGGAAACAGATGACAAAAATAGTGGGAGAGCAAGTCATGAGGATAACATGAGTTGACAGAGGTATTTGGACAGGTTAGATGATTGGTGAAAAAAATGGTAGATAGCATATAATGTGGGGAGAGTGAGAGGTAGATGTACAGCACAGAAACAGACCCTTCAGTCCAACTCATCCATGCTGACTAGATATTCTAAATTAATCTAGTCCCATTTGCCAGCACTTGGCCCATATTCCTCTAAACCCTTCATATTCATACACCCATCCAGACACCTTTGAAATGTTGTGATTTTACCATCCTCCACTACTTCCTCTGGCAGCTCATTCCATATGCACACCATCCTCTGCATGAAAAAGTTGCCCAGTGTGTGCCTTTAAAATCTTTGCCCTCTCATCTTAAACTTACGACCTCTAGTTTTGGACTCCACTATCCTAGGGAAAAGACCTGGTCTATTTAACCTATCCAGACTGCTCATGATTTTATAAACCTCTATAAGGTCACCCCTCTGCCAGCCCCAGATGCTCCAGAGAAAATAGCCCCAGGCTATTCAGCCTCTCCCTATAGGTCAAACTCTCCGACTCTGGCAACATCCTTGTAAATCTTTTCTGAACCCTTTCAAGTTCACACAACATCTTTCCTTTGGAGGGAGACCAGAACTGTACATAGCATTCCAAAAGTGGCCGAACCAATGTCTTGCACAGCCCAACATGATATTCCAACTCGCATACCAATGTGCTAACCAATAAAGGGAAGCATACCAAATGCCTTCTTCACTGTCCTATCTACCTGTGACTCCACTTTCAAGGAACAATGAATATGCACGCCAAGGTTTCTGTTCAGCAACATTCCCCAGGACCTTACCATGAAGTGTGTAAGTGCTACCCTGATTTTCCCTTCCAATATACAGCACCTCACATTTATAGCTGGGTGCTTCTGGGTCGCACCCCCACAACTTAGTTTCAATCTGCCTGAGCAGCTCAAGCAAATCTCCCCACCACGTTAGTCCCCTTCTAATTCAGGTGCAATCTGCTTTTCAGAAACAGATCACTTCTACCTCAGAAGAGATTCCAATGACCCAAAAATGTGAACCCTTCTCCCCTGCACCAGCTCCTCAGCCACACATTCATTTGCCCCATCCTCTTATTGCTATCTTCACTAGCTCGTGGCACCAGGACTAATGCAGATACAACTACCCTTGAGAACCTCTTTTTTAAAAAATATTCCTGCCTAACGTCCTGCATTCTTGCCTCAGATTCTCATCCTTTTCTCGTCCCATGTTGTTAGCTCCAATGTGTACGACTACACCCTGCTGGCTCCTCTCCCCTTTGAGAATATTCTGCACCTTCTCAGAGATATCCTTGATCCTGACACGAGGCTGGCAACATACCATTCTGATTTCTCAGCATCATTTGCAGACATGTCTGCCTCTGCCTATGACAGAGAGTCCCCTATCACAAACTATTACTTGGAACCTGGCACATCCATTTTTATATTAGAGTCAATCCTGGTACCAGAAACCTGACTATGCATGTTACATTCCCACCATACCTCACAGCTTTTGTAAATTCATTATTGCCGCTAACTACCACTCCAACCGATTCATGCAATCTGATAGGAATTGCAAGCAAATATTTCCTGCAGATATAATCAGTAGCATGGAAACTCTCCCTAATCTCCCATATCCGACAGGGCCCTCTTTGCACCTTAACTAGTTATAGACCCAGAAAATACTGCACAATCTTACTGCTCTAAAAAGCACAGTTCCAGGCTACCTTAGTATCTATATTTTTAAAGTTTAATTAAGGGGCAAAATCAAAAGCAGAGGCAGTAGCTGTGCAGACTCAATGCTGGGTCAGACAGCAGTGTCAGTTTCTTTTTGTTTGAAGCCCTTCCCACGTGGTCACTGTCACAGCCTTTGTCTAACTTCCTCTGCTTTTAAAGATTTCCTCCTTTTCCACCCCCACCAAGTTCCGAAACAATGCAACAGCTTATAAAACAGTAGTTACTGCTCAAAAATTTGAGTGTATCACCTCCAACACTGAAAATACCTAAAAAAAAAACCTCTTAGAGCTACAACATTTCCCCAACCTCTATCTCTGAATACCTGTTCTGGTGCCATGCATAAAAATCACATTATAAAGGCTGATGGAGATTAATTCAATTGATCTGGAATTGCAAGTTGGTCTCAAAATGGTGACCATCATCTGATTGTTTTAAAACTCCCATCAGGTTCACGAATGCCCCTCTGAAAAGGAGATTGCTATCCTTAACCAGTCTGGCCTACATAAATTATCCACATGCGCATGTAGTTGCCTTGTATCTGACCTCAGTTCAAGGGCATAGAACATAACAGCGCAGTACAGGCAGTTCGGCCTTCGATGTTGCACCAACCTGTGGAACCATTTAAATGCCTTTAAAGTTGACAAGTCTGACTACTGTTGTAGGCAGGGCATTCCACGCCCCTTCTACTGAGTTAAGACATCTGTCCTATATCTCTCACCCCTCAATTTAAAGCTATGTCCCATCGTGCTGGCCATCACCATCCGAGGAAAAAAAGTTCTCACTGTCCATCCGATCTAATGAGAGGGGAAAGGTTTAGGGAAGATATACATGGAAAGTTCTTCAAGCAGACTGTGGTGGGTGGCTAGAATGTCAGTGGAGGTGGTGGGGGCAGGAACAATAGTGTCATTTAAGATGTGGATGTAAGTTTGCTCGCTGAGCTGGAAGGTTCATTTTCAGACATTTCATCACCATACGAGGTAACATCACCAATGAGATTCAGGATGAAGCACTGGTAGTATGCCTGCTTTCTATTTATGTGTTTAAGGTTTCCTTGGGTTGGCTGACAGCATTTTTCAGTGTGACGGCATTTCCTGTTCTTTTTCTCAGGGAGTGGTAAATGAGATCCAAGTCAATGTGTTTGTTGATAGAGTTCCGGTTAGAATGCCATGCTTCTAGGAAATCTCGTGCGTGTCTCTGTTTGGCTTGTCCTAGGATGGATGTGTTGCCCCAGTCGAAGTGGTGTCCTTCCTCATCTGTATGTAAGGATACTAATGACAGTGGGTCATGTCTTTTTTGTGGCTAGTTGATGTTCATGTATCCTTAGTGGTTAGGTTCATGTATCCTTAGTGGTTAGGTTTATGCCTGTTTGTTCAATATAGTATTTGTTACAGTTCTTGCAGGGTATTTTGTAAATGACATTAGTTTTGCTTGTTGACTGTATATGGTCTTTTAAAGTTCATTAGCTGCTGTTTTACGGTGTTGGTGGGTTTGTGGGCTACCATAATGCCAAGAGGTCTGAATAGTCTGGCAGTCATTTTCAAGATGTCTTTGACATAGGGGAGAGTGGCTAGAGTTTCTGGATCAGTTTTGCCCGCTTGTTGGGATTTGTTCTGAGAAATCGGCGGACTATATTTACCCGTCCTTTTTGAATACACTGCATCTAACAGACTGTGAAAACACATCCATCCTAGGACAAGCCAATTGGAGACACGCACGAGAATTCCTAGAAGCATGGCATTCCAACCAGAACTCTATCAACAAACACGATGACTTGGATCCCATTTACAATTCTTGGGAAAAACGAACAGGAAATAACATCATCACAGGAAATGACATCAGCAACCCAAGGAAACCTAAACATGCAAACAGAAAGCAGGCCATGTCACCAGTGCTTCAGCTGGAGGCTTACTGGTGATGTTACCTAATTATGGTGACAAAATGTCTGAAAACAAACCTTCCAACTCAGTGAGCAAACCTACATCCAGAACCTCAACCTGAGCTACAAATCTTCTCAAAACCAGCTATCATTTAGGATATGTCTAGACAGATACATGAATGGCCAGGGAGCAAAGGGATATGGATCCTTAGAAAATAGGCAGCAGATTTAGATAGAGGATATGGATTGGCGCAAGCTTAGAGGGCTGAAGGGCCTGTTCCTGTGCTGTAATGTTCTTTGTTCTCTGATTGTGTCTCTCAATTAAGTCACCTTTCAACCTCCTTCTCTCTCATGAAAACAGCGTCAAGTCTCTCAGCCTTTCCTCATAAGAGCTTCCCTCCATCCCAGCCAATATCCTAGTAAATTACCTCTGCACTCTTTCCAAAGCTTCCACATCCTTCCTATAATGCGGTAACCAGAACTGCACACTATACTCCAACTGTGGCCGCACCAGAGTTTTGTACAACTGCAATATGACCTCATGGCCCTGAAACTCAATCCCTCTACCAAAACAAAGCTAACAACATACGCCTTCTTAACAACCTTAAGAGGCAACTTTCAGGGATCTATGCACATGGACACAGATCTCTCTGCTCATTTACACCGCCAAGAATCTTACCATTAGCCCAGTAATCTTTATTCCTGTTGCTCTTTCTAAAGTGAATCACCTCACTTTTCCGCATTAAATT
Organism: Hemiscyllium ocellatum; assembly: GCF_020745735.1. Lineage (NCBI taxonomy): Eukaryota > Metazoa > Chordata > Chondrichthyes > Orectolobiformes > Hemiscylliidae > Hemiscyllium > Hemiscyllium ocellatum. Next base: position 7,273,199 of record NC_083443.1, on the reverse strand, counting down.
CCATTTGCCACCTCTCAGCCCAGCTCTGCAGCTTATCTCTGTCCTGCTGTTATCTGCGACGTTCTAGAGCATTACCCACAACTGCACTGACCTTAGTGTCACCTGCAAATTTACTAACCCATCAATCTATGCCCTCATCCACGTCATTTGTCAAAATGACGAACAGTGGCCCCAAAACAGATCCTTGCATTACACCACTAGTAGCTGAACTCCAGGATGAACATTTCCTATCTACCATCACCCTTTCAGCTAGCCAATTTCTTATCCAAACCGCTAAATCAACCTCAATCCCATGCCTCCGTATTTTGTGCAATAGTTTATCGTGGGGACCCTTATCAAATGCCTTTCGAAAATCCATATATACCACCAACTGCTTTACCCTCATCCACCTGTTTGGTCACCTTCTCAAAGAACTCTAAGGTTTGAGACACGACCTACCTTCACAAAACCGTATCCCTAATCAATTTACTCCTCTCGATGATTATAAATCCTATCTCTTAGAACCTTTCCTACACATTACTCACTGGTCTGTAACTACCAGGGCTGTCTCATTTTCCTATCCATTTACTATCTTCCAGTCTTCCGGCACTATCCCTGCAGACAACAGTGACAAAAATCAAAGCCAAAGGCTTGACCATCTCCTCCATGACCTCAGAGAATCATAGGAAAAATCCTATTCGGCCCAGGGGACTTTACTATTCTCACACTTTCCAAAATTTCTAACACCTCCTCGTGAACCGCAATCCCGTCTAGTCTAGTAGCGTGTATCTCAGCACCTCTTGACAACATCGTCACTATTCACTTTGGAAAAGGACAAAAAATATTCATTTAGCGCTTCCCCTACCTCCTCTGACTCCATGCAAAACTTCCCACTACTGTCCTTGATTGAGCCTAATCTTTCTCTAGTCATTCTTTTATTCCTGACATACCTATATAAAGTTTTAGGGTTTTTCCTTGATCCTATCTGCCAACAACTTCCCATGTCCCTTCCTGGCTCTTCTTAGCTCTCCCTTTCGGTCTTTCCTGGCTAGCTTGTAACTCAAGCACCCTCACTGAACCTTCACATCTCATTCCAACGTAGGCCTTCTTCCTTTTGACAAGAGATTCAACTACTTTAGTAAACCACAGCTTCCTTACTCATCCCTGTCTGACAGGTACATAATTATCAAGGACACGCAGTAGCTGCTCCTTGAATAAGCTCCATATTTCAACTGTGTCCACTCCTTGCAGTTTCCACCCCCATCCTAAATCTTGCCTAATCACATCATAAAAGCCTTTCCCCCAGCACTAATTCTTGCCTTGTCGTATATACCTATCTCTATCCATTGCTAAACTAAATATAATTGATTGTGGTCACTATCACCAAAGTGTGCACCCAGCTCTAAATCTAACACCTGGCTGAGTTCATTACCCAGTACCAAAGCCAATGTGGCATCGCCCCTTGTTGGTCTGTCTACATACTGTGTCAAGATGCCCTCCTGCACACATTGCACAAAAAACTGACCTGTCTAAAATACTCGAACTATAGTACTTCCGGTCAATATTTTCAAAGTTAAAAACCCCGAACAACTATTTTATTATTCTTTTCTTCAGAATCATCTTTGCTATCTTTTCCATTACATCTCTGGAACTATTCAGAGGCCTATAGAAAACTTCCAACAGGGTGACCTCTCCTTTCCTGTTGCTAACCTCAGCCCACACTACCTCAGTAGATGAGTCCTCAAACAAACATTCTTACTGCCCCTATAACCCTGTCCTTGACTAACAATGCCACCCCCCTCTCTCTTTTACCATCTTCTCTGCTCTTACTGAAACATCTAAATCCCGGAACCCGCAACAACCATTCCTGTCCTTATTCTATGCTGGTCTCTGAAATGGCCTCAACATTGAAGTCCCAGGTACCAACCCACGCTGCAGGTTCACCCACCTTATTCCAGATGCTCCTGGCGTTGAAGTAGACACACTTCAAACCATCTTCCTGCTTATCAGTGAATTCTTGTAACCTTGAAACCATATTTCTGATCTCAGTACTCTCAACCTCCTGGACACTGGAACTACAATTTAGGTACCCATCCCCTCGCTGAATTAGTTTAACTAACTCCACCCCCAGGATATTGGTAACCCTCTGGTTCAGGTGTAGACTATCCTGTTTACAGAGGTCCCACCTAGCCCAGAATGAGCACCAATTAACAACACGCAAAACAATAAGAAGGTCGCCACATCAGTGATAGTCACATCATAAGTTAGGAACCTCAGACTCAGGAGGTCTGATAATTAATCGCTCCAAGCACTTGAAATAGATTTTCAGCATTAGTCAAGCCAAGTGCTCATACTAAACCCCCTTCTTCACTATCCTATCTACGTGAGACTCTACTTTCAAGAAACTATGAACCAGTACTCCAAGGTCCCTTTGTTCAGCAATGCTCCCCAAGACCTTGCCATTAAGACTTAATTTGCCTTTCCAAAATGCAGCACCTCCCATTTATCTAAATTAAATCCCATCTGCCATTCCTTAGCCCATTGGCCCATCTGATCAAAAATCTGTTGTAATCAGAAGTAACCTTCGCTGTCCAAATTTTCGTGTCATTTGCAAATTTACTAGCTATACCTCCTATGTTCACATCCAAATCATTCATATCAATGATGAAAAGCAGTGGACCCAGCGCCAATCCTTGTGGCACGCTACTGGTCACAGGCCTCCAGTCTGAAAAGCAACCCTCCACCACCACCCTCTGTCTTCTATCTTCGAGCTAGTTCTGAATCCAAACGGCGAGTTTGGAATCCAAATGGCTACTTTTCCCTGTATGCCATGTGATCTAACCTCGCTAACTAGTCTACCCTGAGGAACCTTGTCAAACTCCTTACTGGAGTCCACCTAGATCACATCTACTACTCTGCTCTCATGACTCCTCTTCGTTACTTCTTCAAAATACTCAAGTTTGTGAAACATTAATTCCCACGCACAAAGCCATGTCAGTTATCTCTAATCAGTCCTTGCCTTTCCAAATACATGTCAATCCTGTCCCTCAGGATTCCCTATAACAACTTGCCCACCGCTGATGTTATGCTCATCGGTCTATAGTTCCCTGACTTTTCCTTACCATCTTTCTTAAATAGTAGCACATCAGCCAATCTCCAGTCTTCTGGCACCTCATCTGGAACTATTGATGATCCAAATATCTCAGCAAGGGGCCCAGCAATTACTTCTCTAGCTTCCCACAGACTTCTAGGTAGACCTGTTTAGGTTCCAAGGATTTATCCATCTTTATGCTTTAAGACATCCAGCATCACCTCCAATATAATATTGACATTTTTCAAGATGTCACCATTTATTTGCCCACATTTGTATCTTCCATGCCCTCCTCCACAGTAAACTGATGCAAAATACTCATTTAGTATCTCCATCTCCTGCCTCGCTGATCTTTGAGGGGCCCTATTCTCTCCATAGTTACCGTTTTGTCCTTAATGTTTTTATAAAATCCCTTTGGATTCTCTTTAACCCTATGTGACAAAGTATCTCCTGTCCTCTCTTTGCCCTCCTAATTTCCCTCTTAAGTATGCCTTTATACCTAAAGATTCACTTGATCTCTGCTGACATTTGCTTCCTTCTTTTTAATCAAAACCTCAATTTCTCTAGTCATCCCTTTGGAAGGGAGAGAGGGGATGAATATTATTCAAATGGAGAAAGTCTGGGGAGAAAAAGTGCTGCACACAGGGATGCAGAGCCCTATCAAACCCAGAACATAAACCCTTTTTTCCTCAACATATGCTGTCAGAGCTGCTGAGCTTCTCCGGCATTTTCTGATTTTGTTAGCATGTGAGGATATAAGCAAACTGAGATTGAACCAACGTCATATGACAGTTAAAAATATAAGAAAACAGCTTATCTGATTGAGTTCAAATCGTGCAAGTTAAATTTGTTTCTACTGCTAGTAGGGTTACATGACAGAGTGTTGAAGAGCTTATCTAAACATGTAAACAAGCTACCACAAGCTGAACCTAACTGATGTTACTGACACTACACCTAGTGTTCACTACACCTAGAATACGCTGAACAATTGTGGTACTCTTATGTAACAAAAGATATACTGACATTGCAGACAATCCAGAAAAGGTTCACTACATTGAGCCCAGGTAGGAAGGTATATGATGAGAGGTTGAGTAGCTTGGGCCTGTACTCATTGGAGCTCAATGAATAAAGGTGACTTCTCAAAATATACAATATTCTCGAGGTGGAGGGGGCTGACAGTGTAGATACAGAGTGGTTGTTTTTCCTTGTGGAACAGTCTAGGATCAGAGTAAGGAACCTCTCATTACATACAAAGATAAGGAATTTCCCTCTCAGAAGGTAGTGTACCTAAGCAATTCATTACTGCAGAGGGTTGGTTTGGGGCAAAACGCTGGATCAGTTTGTTCAAGGCGGAGGTAAATAGATTTCTTAATCAAAAGGGAATCAAAGGTTATGGGGATAAAGCAGAAAATGGAGTTGAGAATTATCACTACTGCTCCCACATTTTATGGTCCTCTTATGGAAACAAGTAAAATCTACAAGACATTGAGGGAATGGATCAACAAATAAACATTGATTAGCTATTACTCAATGGACTGCATCAGAATATAAACTTCTGAAGGAGGAATTTCCAAGGGGCTTTCACCCCTGTGGGATGGAAGTAGTAACTTATTCAAACATAAATGCTGAACAATTGATAAAGAACTAATTTTTGAACTTTGGTTATCACCCAAGTGTTATGAAGTACTTGTACCGTACCTTTAAGAGAGAGTGAATGCTGTTCTGAACGGAGATTATAAGCACCTGTGTATATGACTAGTTGGCAGTACCAGAGTGTACTGGAAAACTGAAAATATGTAACATTTGGTTGTTAAATGTATACCTGAATTTTGGTTGCAATTTTGATAACAAATTGAATTTAACCAGCTTAAAATTATGCCCCAGGATACTAAAACCCAATCGAGTTTAAATTTGTTTAGCTAACGTCAAACCAAAGAGACAGTCTGATGCTTTTGTTTTGGGGGGGGGGGGGGAACATCCTTTCAAAAATTGGTCAGAGAGCAACTACCATCAAGAGAGAAACGCACGGAGAGTTAACATCTTGCTCTCCAACAAATAAGGAAACACACACTATCAAAGGTACCTTTTCATCTGAAACATATTCAATAAAAAGACAGACAGCGACCAAAGAGATCTTCAGTCACAAGAAAGACACAGAAGACAACAGTAGCTGTGTGGTTTTGAAATTCAAGTTGGACTAATTTTACTAAGTGTCTTATGGGAACATTGTATTGTTATAGAGTAAGAGGCATATAATAAGCAGTTAAGAGAAAAAGGGGGGCTTAGAGTTGTGAATAGCTGATTAATGTTCACAATGAAAGTTAAAAAAATAAATTGATGTTATTTTCTTTAAATAGTGGAATTTGAGTGTTCTGTCACTCATTTTCACAAATCACGAGGCAAGGTGAACCTTCCTGGGTGTTTGGTTTAATTAAGAGGGGTTCACCTCCATGTCGTAACACAAGTCCATGGGAAAGATCAAAATAGTGATCAAAATTAACAACACAAGCTCTGAAATTTTTAACTTTTAAAAAATAATTCCTCCTCATACTCTCCTGAGGTGCAGCCACTGCAACATCCATATACATTATGGATGTGATCAAAGGATAAAGTACTTACTTTTCTAATATCTTCTAAACTATGAATTTCTGGAGAAAGTCCTCCATGGACACAAAGAAACTGCTGGTTTAGAAGTGCAGCAAGGGGAAGGCAGTCAAAAGCATCCATACAAGCATCGTATACTCTTTCAGAATACTTGATTTTACCTATTTTTAAAAAAGAATACATTAATAATTTAGTCTTGCATTTGTGCTTATTAAAAACTACTATAAATAAATATTCATAATCATCTGCATACTATTGGTAACATTTATTACATTCCTCTTCCCCTCTCACTAGGAGATCTTTTGTAATATTTACTCATAGGGTTCCAAACAGAGAGCTTCAACTGCACAGATCTTGCTACTATTATAACGTCATGACCAGACAATAGTTTGTGTTTCTTTTTCCTCTTCCCCCCTTTTTGTTTTTAAGATTTAGATTCCCTACAGTGTGGAAACAGGTTCTTCCGCCCAACAGGTCCACATCGACCCTCCAAAGAGTAACCCATCCAGACCCAGTCCCTTATCGTATATTTACCCCGACTAAGTCATCTAACTCTATGGGCAATTTAGCATGGCCAATTCATCTGACCTGCACATCTTTGGATTATGGGAGGAAACTGGAACACCCAGAGGAAACCCACACAAGGAGCATATGCAAACTCCACACAGTGTCCGAAGCAGGAAACGAACCCTATTCCCTGAGCCACCGTGCCACCCTCATGTCATTGTTTTTGTCGAGTGATATAACTCCCAAATAACCCAAGACACTGAGTCAGTTAGGACTATACTCACTGGAGCTTGAAGAAAAGTTTGACCTTATAAAAACCTACAACATCCCAACAGGATTAGACAGGGTAAACGTGGAAGAATATTCTCAATGACCAAGGGTCACAATCTAAGGACCGGGTAGGCAATTTAGGACTGAGATGGACAAAAGGTTTTCACCCAAAGTGTGGTAAGTTGAAATTCTCTGCCACAGAATTGAATGTTTTCGAGGAGTTAAACAATAGTTTCTAGGTTTTAAGATATCAAAGGGTATGGGGAAAAAAGCAGGAACAATGGTCTAAAATAACACTTCCCATGTCGGAAATGGGTAGTGAGAGTGAGCCAAGACACACAACCACAAGGCACCCAACAGCCTTGCTCGATGCTATCCTCAACTTGCATTCTAACATTCCAGGACTGACAGCCGGACAGATTTAATCACCCACCAGCTTGGGTGCACAGGCCAAGCGTCATTGCAACCACAACCAATTAATTTCAAAAAAAGAGACTGGAATTAAAAGCAAGGTCCGGCCATTCTTTGTGAAATGGGTACACTCTGCTGCAAATCAGCTCAGCTATACACTTTATGGCCTGTCACAAGAAATAATTTTCCCATCCCATAAGGAGAGGAAACTCCACTATGAACTATTCTATCTCAGAGACCAATCACCAACAACAGCTGCTCCAGTGTCCCAAAGACCAGACTAAAAGGCAACCCTCAAAAATTTGACTTGGATGCACAAGTATCAAAGAGCTATCCAATACAGTTGTTATCAACCATATGGGAAAAACCTTCCCCATAAAAGTTAAGGCAACTCAAATCGGAAAAACAACCGTAATTATTCAATTCACTGTTTCTGCGACCGGGCTATGGAGACTGAAGATTAACCATTTCAGGCTCTATGCAAATATCACAGTGTTACTGTTTGCCCATTTTTAACAACTGCAGAACTGTACAATCCTCCCAGTCTACAGTAACCACAGGGCAGACCTTAGAATTAGGATCTATTCACCTACCATCTAAAACTTAGTACAACTACAGAGTACAAGTCATGATCGTAGCCTCAAAATAGTGCAACAGAACTTAACAGTTACTTACATTCTTGTTTAAAGGTGAAATATTCTGTGAGGTGTCTGCATTCATGATTCCCGCGTAAAAGGAACAATGTATTTGGGTACAGAATTTTAAGAGCCCACAAGTAGAGTACACACTGTAAAGAAAAACACCTAATTAGGATTCAGGTTAGCATATTCAACAGTTGCCTCCAGCTACTGTTAAAGTTAACTCAGGAGTTACAACAAGATACAGTTTAACTTCAATACTTCAGATGCTGCAATATATATTTAACTTGCACTTTACACTTGACTGGTGATTTGTGTCAAACTTCTGTTTAAAAATTGTTGATGGATATCAGCGCCAGACAGTGGGAAAGACTTAGCATTTCCTAGTCTTCGAGTCATTAACGCCAGCATAAGTAAGTCCCACGAAGGTTTGCTTGACAGTGCCCTCCAAGCCACTTCCAGAAATGAGGGAGGGGATAAATGGTTTTTGAAGAAGAACTCAGACTAGGAATTCTGCAGTTAACAACTCATCTCTGACTTCAGACTTGAAGGTGGCTGATAAAGGTTTATTGGAATAGAGTCACAAACCCTCCATTTGCTGGATAGGTGCAGTTGTAATAATATTCAAGAAACGTGACACCACTAGAACAACCAGGTTTGATTGTTACTTCATCCATAAACATTTAATGTTCACTCCTTTCAGCGCTAATGCACAGTGGTAGTGTGCACCACCCACGAGATGTACTGTCATAACTTACCAAGGCTTATTTGACAGTGTCCTCCAAACCTGCAACCTTTATCTCAGAGGAAGCCGCGGTCAGCAAGTACGTGGAAACACCACTACCTACAAGTTTCCCTCCAAGCTACACAACATCCAGTCTTGGAACTATCTTGTCGTTTCTTCATCACCCACTGGGTCAAAATCTTGACACATACTTCCTCAACAACACTATGCATATCTACAAAGGACTGTAGTAGTTAAAGGCAGCACAATACTAACTTTCTCAAAGGAATTTGGTACAGGGAGAAAATTTCATCCAGCCAATTTCATCTATGTCACATGATTGAACTTAAAAAAAAAAGTCTTGAAGATCCTTTTGGATCCACAGAGCAAAAAAACATTAAGACTACATTACAGGTGTGAGAAGAATGTTGTACTGGATCTTGCAATTGCACTGCTATTTGGGAACTCCTCCACTAAATACTCTTGGCACAGGTACAGCACTAGTTAGAAACAGCATGAGGGTCCCTTTACTGTCCTAAGACAGACACAGCATGGGTCAGATATGGGTGAAGCTTCCTCTAGTAGGGAGAGAGCAAAAACCAGTGCGCCAATACTGGAGAGATGGAAACAGTGAATTATGACTTAAAATAGATATCTGATCAGGCACAAGATTTCTAATTATATAACATTATGACCTTAGGACACAAACTACCCAGAGACATTAAATATATTTTTAAAGAGTCAACTACTTTAATGCAGCATTTATTTTAGACAAGTTTAGGGAAGATTAGCAGAGGTGAATCATAGAATCCCTACAATGTGGGAACAGGCCCTTCAGCTCAACAAGTCCACATTGACCCTCCAAAGAGTAACCCAGCCAGACCCATTGTCCTAACCTTATATTTATCCTGACCACACATCCGTGAACACTATAGGCAATTTAGCATGACCAATTCACCTAACCTGCACATCTTTGGGTTGTGGGAGGAAAACCACACAGATGTGAGGAGAATGTGCAAATTCCACACGAGTTCAAAGTTGAGATGTTTTAATAGATATTGGTCACCACATTATAGAAAGGATATGGAAGCTTTGGAAAGGGTTCAGAGGAGATTTATTAGGATGTTACCTGGTATGGTCTTACGAGGGAAGGCTGAGGGTCTTGAGGCTGTTTTTGTTAGAGAGAAGGTTGAGGGGTGACTCAATTGAGACGTAAGAATCAGAGAGTTAGATTGGTTGGACAGTGAGAGCCTTTTTCCTTGGATTATGTCAGCTAGCACGAGGAGACATAGCTTTAGATTGAGGGATGATAGATAAAGGACAGATGTCAGAGGTAGTTTCTTTATTCTGTAATAAGGTTGTGGAATGCACTGCCTGCAACAATAGTAGACTTGCCAACTCTCAGGGCATTTAAATGATATTGGATAGGCATATGGACAAGAATGGAATAGTGTAAGTTAGATAAGCTTCAGATTGATTTCCCAGGTCAGCGCAACACTGAAGGCTGAAGGGCTGGCACTGCCCTGTAATGTTCTATATGGAGAAACTATTGCTGCCAAGTGACTAGAAAAACCTAATTAGGATAAATGGCAAAAGAACCAGTAAAGTGAGACATGAATTTAGTTTTAAATGTATCAAATTGTTCTTCTTTGGCAGCTCCTCATGATTGAGGGTGTTCTCGGATACACTTCCTGACAATGATGGTGGAAGATGATTCAGTAGCAATTTTCAGAAAGGCAAATGGGCATACAAATGAAAAAGAAAATTAGCAGGGCTAAAGGAAAGAGCAGGAAAGTCTAAGGGGTAGTTGTTTCAAACAAGGGGCTGAATGCCCTCTTTCAGTACTATGATTCCAGAACAGTTTCTCTTTAGAGAAGCATGCCACCGATATCAGTGGGCACAGTTATAATGTATGAAAACAAAAATGCATGCAAAGAAATTTAAGTCAGATTTGGTTAGCAGCGTTGAGTGCGGAAAACTTAGTGTCATCCTATTCCAAAGGTGATCCAGGCTCCGAAGGGCAGGATGTTAGGAGGCCTCCTTTGGTCACCCTATTATAGGAAGGATATTATTAAACCGAAGAGAATTCGTAGAATCCCTACAGTATAGAAACAGGCCCTTCGGCCCAACAAATCCATACCAACCCTCCGAAGAGTAACCCACCCAGACCCATTCCCCTAACCTATTGTCCTACATTTACCCTAACTAATGCACCAAACCTGCACATCCCTGAACACTATAGGCAATTTAGCATGGCCAATTCACCTAACCTGCACATCTTTGGACTGGAGGAAGAAATTGCAGCACGTGGAGGAAACACAGACACGGGGAGAATGTGCAAACTTCACACAGACAATCGCCTGAAGCTAGAATCTCACCCAGGTCCTGGCGCTGATAGGCAGCAGTGCTAACCACTGAGCCACTGTGCCACACCTAATCCAGTATTTACCAGGATGTTGGCAGATATGAGGGTTTGAGTTAAGGAGAGGCTGGATAAACTGGGACATTTTTCCACTACAGCGTAAGATCATGAGGAGGGAGGATAAAGTGAATAGGTGCCTTTTCCCTAGAGTGGAGGATTTTCAAGATTAGGAGGCTTTTTGTTTTTTCTTTAAAAAAGAGAGAGGAGAAAAACTAAAGAGACATGTGCGGCTTTTTTTAAACACAATTGTTCATGAGTGGAATGAACTTTCAGAGGAAGCAGTGTTTACAGATACAGTTACATCATTTAAACGGCAAAAGTGAGGACTGCAGATGCTGGAAACCAGAGTTTAAATCAGAGTGGCGCTGGAAAAGCACAGCAGGTCAGGCAGCATCCGAGGAGCAGGAAAATCGACGTTTTGGCTCTATTCCTGATGAAGGGCTTTTGCCCGAAACGTCAATTCTCCTGCTCCTCAGATGTTGCCTGACCTGCTGTGCTTTTCCAGCACTTTTACATCATTTAAAAGACATTTTGACAGGTACAGGAATAATAAACTTTTGGAGCACAGGGAGGTGGGACAGTTTCAGATTATGGTTAGCATGGATTGGTAGGACTGAAGGGCATGTTGCCACGCTGTATGACTGAGTCTAGAAATGGCAGGCAGCTGGCATAATCATCCTCGGGATTCTAACTCTCAAATTTAAATTTCTGTACCTACAGGTCAGTTGACACTTAACTGTCTGTCAAGCGTAATTAAGAGCAATTTTCTGGTCTTCTGTTAATGAATTGCTTAGATATATTAATATTGTATAAACTGGAGATAATTTTCTCAGAGGTGAGACAGCAATTAGGTGTTGTGGTCTATGGCAATGGACAGTGTAAGCAAAGATATCTGCAAGTCCTGAAAGATGTTTGTAGATTAGGAAACAGTAGATCAGGACTTGACAGGTGGCAATATCGGATTTACTTGCCCATTCACATTTGAGATTAGAAAGGGAAGTTAATGCTTGACTAATAAGCTATGACAGGAGAGGAGCTCACTGTTAGGCATTGGCATTAATTCTAAGACAGATGGGTCCTCCTCTGAGGATAGCTACATCAGAACAGGGATAGCGCAAACAGCAACATGCTTGAAAATGCAAGTGGTAAGGTATTAGACTAAACTGGACAAGACCTGGGAAGAAACAACCAACCAGGAACAGTTAATAGATACGGGTGAAATAATTAGCGATAATTTTCATGCAGAAACAATTTAGCCAAGGAGCTATGAGGAATAAAACAAATGGGTGATATATGAACAGAGAGATACTGAAGAGAAGACAGGGAGTACAATAGTCATTAAAAATGCTGTGTTTAATAAAGTAAAAATCAAATAAACTGGACAAAGTATAAGCAAATATTTACTATTTACAGCAATTGACGTCAGCTACATGAATTTAAAGTCTTAATATTTTAAGATATTAAGCTTTAGAGCATAAAAGAGGAGTTCTATCACAGATTAGTTATAATCTCATTAAATATAGGAAATATCTAATCACCTGAATAGTTGACTCCTATTTATAAGTTACAGGAAGATCTAGACTTCAATCAAAATCTGGCTCCAAACTAGATGAAAAGGGGGAAAAAAAAAGGGCACAAAAATTCAATTCAGATGGGATGGAGAAAGTATGGAAAAAGTAAGTTAACAGATGGAGTAGCAACACTGGTATAACAGGGAACATATGCCAATGTAGATAAGGAAGGAATACAGAATGACATAGAAGTTCAAAGAGTATAAAAAGGTCTTTTTTAAAAAAAGGGTGTTTTGCAACCTCCAAATTGTGAACATGGAATCAAAGAGGAAATCTGCAGTCAGGCTAGAAACAAGAATGGAAATAAAATTGTTTGGGAGACTTTAATTAGCTCCTATTAATTGAGACAGTGAGATTAAACATGGGAGAGAGAATAACGTAACAAAAACATGCATAGGACTACTTCAAGCAGTACCTTAACCAGTGTATGAGGGCAAAGATTCTGTTCAACCTGGGAAACTGTCCCAAAATGGCAAGGTTCAATTCATTTAAGGTGTGGTTGGAGCCTTACAGCCAGTTCTGGAGCCAGGATCAATATAGTCAGAGCGCTTCCATTCTTGAACACTGTGCATTAAATTCTACACAGACTACCTGGGGGAGCACTAACTGAGAATCCGATGAGACTGATTGTTCATAGCAGAATCTGCAGAAATATGCGCCAGGATTTGAGCAATACCAGATTTGGCACATATTGACATCCCTCATCTGTAAAAGCTACCTCTGTTAGTGAACTTTGCTGATATTTTAAAATTGGTTCCAGTATAATTGCTGACACGTGTCCAATCACAGAATCACATCAATTGATGGATATGTTGTCTACATGGTTGCCAGCACAGGCTGGATGAGCATGATCAACATGCTATCCTTTGCAATTGAACAGAACATGCTGTTTGTTACAGTCCAACAGTCAATGGGATGTATAACCCATGTACTTGGCATCACATTGGTGGTGAAATTGCATCTCAGTACTCATTTGTATGGTTAGGGACAATGCCTGTTTGGCTATACTGCAAATTCCCGTTAATGAAGAAAAACCACTCATCAGTTTATTGCCATGTAGCAGCTTGAAACCGTTAACTTCACCTGTTTTTCACATTTTTAAGGCACTATCCCCTTCCAGGGTAATGAGGTAAACTGGGCACCATTCAAGGTGAAAAGTAGCTGATATAGCCCTTTTTGTGATTTTACAAGGAGCCATAATTTTCAGAGATAGGTTCCTTACAGAGGGTGGTGGGTGCGTGGAATACACAGCCAGCAGTGGTAGTAGAATTACCCAACTTTTGGTTTGCCTCCCCCATGCAGAGAAAACCACACTGAGTTGAGAGTGCACTTAAGTCACTGTCTCATATAGAATGAGTATTTGGAGCCTTGCTCAATGAAGAGAGAGATTTTTTAAAAAAGGTAGATGCGACATTAGCATTCCCATGGGAATGTACCATGGGAAGTGGAGGTGCATTAGAGTGATTGAAGTACAGCAGGATATCGTGGAAGACCAGTCCTTTTGGAATGCTGAAAGGAGAGAGAAGGTTTTGGAGGTGGGGTGGAGGGGGGAGGGTTGGGAATTAAGTTTGGTGGCAGAAATTTCTGAAAGTGAATAATCTGGAGATGGAAAATCTTGAGATGGAAGAGGAGAATGAAGGGAACCCTATCATGATTCTAGGAAACAAAAAAAGAGAAGCAGTGAGAGCAGAAGTGCAGCTAATGTGACAGGCAGAGTTGAGGGCATTGTCAACTATGGTTGGGGAATTTTTAGTTGAGAGTAAAGGCATTTCAGCTGTGCTGCTTGGAGTTCACATCATCAGAATAGATTTGATAGAGACAGAGGACCTAGGAGAATGGAACGGAGTTTCATAGGATGTAGGATGTGAAGAAATGCAGTTGAGGTAGCTGTGAAAGTTAATAGGCTTCTAATGAATATTAGTTTCTATATTATTGCCTGAAATGGCAGAAGTCAAGGAAGGGTGCAGTCAGAGTTGGACATTAGGAAATGGAGAAATCATGGAAATTCCACTTCAGGGAGAGGATCAGACATTTCACTAATACCATCAGTGTACCAAGAAGGTCAGGCCCTTTGGCCCTCAATGTTGTGCCGACTTTCATTCTACTCCAAGATCAAGCTAACCCACATAATCTTCATTTTACTATCATCCATGTATCCACCCACAAGTTGCTTAAATATCCCTAATTTATCTGACTCTACCACCACTGCCGGTAGTGCATTCCACACACCCACCACCCTGTGTAAAGAACCTAACTCTGAAAATTATGGCCTCTTGTGATAGCCATTTCTGCTCTTGAAAACAAGTCTCTGGCTATCCACTATCAAATCACCTCTCCTCCTTCTTCGCTCCAATGAGAAAAGACCCAGCTCCCCTAACCTTTCTTCATAAGACATGCCCTCCAGTCCAGACAGCATCTTGGTAAATCTCCTACGTATTTTCTGTTTTATTTCAGATTTCTGGCACCTGCATTTTCTTGCTTTTTGATAGATACCTTGAGCATTTGTGCCAGGTTTCCTTTGTTCTTCCTCAAACCACCCTAAAACAGTACTTTGCTCAAAGAACCAGCATTGAAATGCATCCACTAAATGCACAAGAGAAAGTTAGGGCTGGCACAAGAGGTACAAGTGAAATTTCAAGACAATATATGTATGTATAACTTGCAAATACCTTCTCTGGCATGGAAAACTAAATTTTACAAGTGTGAAGACTCAGTTTCTAAGAATTTAATTATGGGACACAGACTTATTTTTGTGTCTTTTTTTCCCCCTCTTCACTTTGCCTCCTATGTATAATTTTACAATTGATTATTTTAATTTACACCTCATTTAGTCACCATCTCTCAATGGGGATTCTTCAATTTGAATGTTTGAAGAGTCATGCTGCTGCTTGCTGTATTCACAAATCCCTCATCTTCCACCTTGGGACCCTTCAATCCCATGGCATCAATGTGGACTGCACCAGTTTCCTCATTTCCCCTCCCTCCACCCTATCCCAGTTCAAACCTTCCAGCTCAGCAACGTCCTCATGACCTGTCCCACCTGTCAATTTTCTTTCCTATGTATCTGCTTCACTCTCCTCTCCCACCTATCACCATTATCCCCACTTCCATTCACCTACTGCACTCTCAGCTACCTTCTCCCCCACCCCACCCGCTCCAATTTCTCTCTCCACTCGTTGCTCCCAGCCTCATTCCTGATGCTGGGCTTTTGTCTGAAACTTCGATTTTTCTGTTTCTTGGATGCTACCGATACTGCTGTGTTTTTCCAGCACTATTCTAACCTTGACTCTAATCTCCAGTATCTGCAGTATCCACCTCCACCTCTCAAATCCCTAATGCAGGCCACCATGCTAAAACTAATCACTACATACCATCAGTTGTCATGTAAAAGCCTACATAAAATCTCTGGACAGCCTTGAGCATCAACTACAGACATTTTTCCTTTACCACTGACAACAACAATCAGCCCATGCGGTTTCTGCATTTATTGCCAGCCAGGTTCTGGAACTTACTCAAGACCAACAGAAACTGAAAATTTCTAATGTGAAAAGGCATATTTAAGAGAAGATTTGAACATTTAAAAACAAAACTGATGCAATCAGCAGCTCTAAATAGCAACAAAAATACGTGATTTAAAATGAAAAAGATTGTTAGTGTTTCCCTGAAGAATCTTGACTTCCTCCATGAGAAACCCCGAGTAACACTACAGTTGCATATATGCTTTACTAAAGCTGAAAAAAACTGCATTGACAGGCTATCAGCACCACATTTTCTAGCATTTCTCCAATTTCGCTGGAGCAAAGTAATCAACTGTAACACTGTGCTTGAACAATTAGTTACTCCTCACTAAAGAACTTCGACGCAGACTATTCACTGCTGCAGGATTAGGAGGTAATCTTTCTGTATCCATTTTGCTCAACATGCACCTAAATCAGAGGCACAAACAATTAGAA
Organism: Hemiscyllium ocellatum; assembly: GCF_020745735.1. NCBI lineage: Eukaryota > Metazoa > Chordata > Chondrichthyes > Orectolobiformes > Hemiscylliidae > Hemiscyllium > Hemiscyllium ocellatum. The sequence goes on along the minus strand of NC_083443.1, from coordinate 7,257,029 downwards.
GCAATGACCCTAACTCACGATCAGAAAAAAATGTATGAACCCACCTGCCAGCTGGACAAAGATCAGAATATGGTGTTCCAATTTAATGTCACGCTCAGTTTCATCTGAGTCCCAGCAGTATAGTATCCTTCAATGCAGCTAAACACTTTATCCTGAACTGTAGCACAAAGCCTGTGTAGTTTAACAGTTCATCAATATCTGATAATATTGAATGGGACCGAAGAACTTAAAACATGTGTTTTGGAAAGGGAACAAAAGAAGCTGGTACATGATCTAATTCAATAATGAAAACCTAAGCACTTTAACACATCTCATCTTTCCCACCTATTGAGCAAAGCAAAGTCTGCTGACAGAATTACAGTCCTGCTTACCTCTATGCTGAAATACCCTCGGTCCACATAATCACCAAGGAAGAGGTATCTGGTGCTGGCTGGTGACCCTCCTACTTCAAATAACTTCATCATGTCAAAGAACTGACCATGAATGTCACCGCATACTAGAAAAAAAAAAGAGAACAACTGCATTTTAGACTCACACCAACATGTGCCATTCAAACACTCATCCAGAACATTTGGTGCACGGAAACACTGCCATTTTGTGGCCTCAACAAGGAGTGATGGCAATTAGCAAAAATCCATAAAAAGACATTCGGCATTTATCACTATTAGACTGACCACGCTGATATATACAGCTTGGGGAGGCATGATTCTGCAAATATAGGTCAAAGCACAGGGACATGCTTCCAAAAACCAAGCTGGATTCAACTTGTTCTATTAACGTAATTCTGTATCGCCCTTTAGTCATCTAGCCAACTGAACTAGTCAATGACTACAGTTAAATAAACAAAACTAAAAAGTCTAAAAATACTCCACAGAAATGGTTTGCATGCTGCCCCACAGCTCCACAGACCCAGGTTCAATTTTTGCCTCGGGCGACTGTCTGTGTGGAGTTTGCAGATTCGCCGTGTGTTTGCGTGGGTCTCTTCCGGATGCTCTGGTTTCCTCCCACATCCAGAAGATGTGCAGGTTAGGTGAATTGGCCATGCTAAATTGCCCATTGTGTTCAGGGATGTGTAGGTTAGGTGCATTAGTCAGGGGAAATGTAGAGAAATAGAGAACGAGTCTGGATGGGATGCTCTTCGAAGTGTTGGTGTGGATTTTTTGGTCAAATGCCCTGTTTCCACACTGTAGGGATTCTATGATTCTAAATAGCCACAAAGTTTAAATCTCATTGGTACAGGTAAATTTACAGTTTAAACAATAAAAGGTGGTTTGCTTTTATTCATGACATTACCATTTACAAAGATGAACTTTAAAACCTGGAAATAATGCTGAAAAAAACCCTGAACAAAATGGATGAAGGAATGTTAACCTTCAGCTGCTGCTACTCATCTCACACACAGCAATACCTACTGAATGATTTTAATGTAAAAATTATCATTTTGATTAATAAGACAGTTAATAATTGTTTATCATAAGAGGCTGACATTAGATTGCACATGCGTGGTAGTGATAAGAACAATAATCACTCAATATCAATCACTTAATTAAAACTAACTGTTCAGCTAACATTAAATACATTTTCGATTAGTTAAAAGGGTTTAGTGCATGACAGCTGATGCAGCACCTATAGTTCCTTGCAGGTTTGATCTTGCTGACCAACTTTTCAGTAAACTTGGAGCAAGATGAAAAGCATTAGAATGGTGTCAAAACACAGGTTCACCTTAAATTATTACTTGTACGATACTGTGCACCTTTGCAGCTTTATCAGATCTTTGCTCAAAGGAACATAATTGTTGCAAAATAAGTTAATCAATGTCATCCAACTTGATTGAACTCTCACAATACCAGCCTCAACAAGATGTTAGATATAGAACCATGCATCCTTTGTAAAATGTATTTAAGCTAGCACTGGATGCCAAAACTTTAACTACTCTTCCAATTAATAACTTTCTCCATACTTGCAATAATTTCTGGTTCTACTTTGAAGTTTCCAAAATACACTATCTTTTTAATTTCAATTTTGCTAAACAAAAACAGCACTGGACAGTGAATTGTAATAAGTTAGCTACATTCACCAAGGCATTTGTTCAAACAAAATGTCCAACTTGACAATTCAACGAGAATTTACCTTAAAGAACAGATTACAAAAATCAGTGAAACCATTTTCACAAAAAGAGATTGGGCAAAGCCATAGCTCAAGACTGAGTTGATAAGGTACTTGGGAAATGCAGGCTGCTGAAACCAAAGGGAAAGGGAATGCGTTTTTTGTCAAGAATCTGGTTAAGTTTTGAACAAGTCACAAAAGGATACTTGCATTTTCAATGGGACAGACTACTCAGTCACTTCCTTCAGTCAAGAAAAAGAACAGGCAAGGCATTTTCTGCCACCATTTTTTAGGTTGCATACTTACCAGAGGAATAATCAATCTTGCTAAGAATGGGACATATTTTCCTCTCCACCCCTTTCCGCCTTCTGCAAAGACCGTTGCCTCCGTGACTACCTGGTCAGGTCGATGCGCCCCCCACAACCCACCCTCCCATCCTGGCACTTTCCCCTGCCACCGCAAGAACGGCAAAACCTGTGCCCACACCTCCTTCCTCACCTCCACCCAAGGCCCTAAAGGAGGCTTCCACATCCAAAGTTTTACCTGCACATCCACTAATATCATTTATTGTATCCGTTGCTCCTGATACGGTCTCCTCTACATTGGGGAGACTGGGTGCCTCCTCGCAGAGTGCTTTAGGGAACTTCTCCGGGACACCCACACCAATCAAACACACCGCCTCGTGGCCCAACATTTCAACTCCCCCCCCCACTCTGCCGAGGACATGGAGGTCCTAGGCCTCCTTCACCACCACTCCCCCTCACCACCAGACGCCTCATCTTCCGCCTCAGAACACTTCAACCCCAGGGCATCAATGTGGACTTCAACAGTTTCCTCATTTCCCCTTTCCTCACCTCACCCCAGTTCCAAACTTCCAGCTCAGCACTGTCCCCATGACTTGTCCTACCTGCCTATCTTCTTTTCAACCTATCCACTCCACCCTCACCCCGCCCCCGCCCTATCACCTTTATCCCCTCCCCCATTCACCTATTGTACTCTATGCTACTTTCTCCCCAGCCCTATCCTCCTCTAGCTTATCTCTCCACACTTCAGGCTGTCTGCCTTTATTCCCGATTTTACTGCTAAGCCTCGGATGCTACCTGAACTGCTGCGCTCTTCCAGCACCACTAATCCAGGAAAGAGACCTTGGAGTGCAGGTTCATAGCTCCTTGAAAGTGGAGTCGCAGGTAGATAGGATAGTGAAGGCAGCGTTTGGTATGCTTTCCTTTATTGGTCAGAGTATTGAGTACAGGAGTTGGGAGGTCATGTTGCGGCGTGCATTTCTGGTCTCCTTCCTATCGGAAAGATGTTGTGAAACTCGAAAGGGTTCAGAAAAGATTTACAAGGATGTTACCAGGGTTGGAGGATCTGAGCTACAGGAAGAGGCTGAACAGGCTGGGCCTGTTTTCCCTGGAGCGTCGGAGGCTGAGGGGTGACCTTATAGAGATTTACAAATTATGAGGGGCATGGATAGGATAAATAGACAAAGTCTTTTCCCTGGGGTCAGGGAATCCAGACCTAGAGGGCATAGGTTTAGGGTGAGAGGGAAAAAATATGAGAGAGACTTAAGGGACAACTTTTTCACGCAGAGCGTGGTACGTGTATGGAATGAGCTGTCAGAGGATGTGGTGGAGGCTGGTACAATTGCAACATTTAAGAGGCATTTGGATGGGTATATGAATAGGAAGGGTTGAGGGATATGGGCCGGGTGCTGCCAGGTGGGACTAGATTGGGTTGGGATATCTGGTCGGCATGGACGGGTTGGACCGAAGGGTCTGTTTCCGTGCTGTACATCTCTATGACTCTAAATGCTGTTCTGATGTTAAGGAATGCTGGCAAAATTGAAATCAATGGGATACAAAGAGAAAACTCTCTGCTGGTTCAAGTCATAATGAACACAAAGGAAAATGGATGCAGCTGTTGGAGCTCAATCTTCTCAGCCCAGGAACATTGCTCCAGGAGTTTTTCAGTACTGTGAGAGATCCAACTATCTTCAAAAGTTTCAGTGAATCTCCCTTCAGCAGAAACCCACAAGTGGTGTTCACTGATGATTGTACTAAATTTAGCATTTTTTTGAAATTCATTCAGTCTGCACCGTTATGTAGCAAGACCTGGATGACATCCAGATTGGTTAAGGGGCAAGTAATATTCATGCCATCTCAAGATACATCTTCATTCATATTAAGTGACGTTTCAAACACTGAGTCCACCCACTATGAACAAGCTGGAGGTTAACACTCACCACTGACCAGAAATAAACTGGAATAGCCATATGAAGACAATGGCTACAAGGACAGGTCAAAGTCTGGGAATCTGCAGCAAGTAACTCCCCTCCTTTCAACCGAAAGCTTAGTCGTAATTAACAGGGTCCAAATCATTTCTGTGATGGAATATTCCCCATTTAACCAGGATGAATGTAGCTCCAACAAAATTCAAGCAGCTGGACATATCCAGGCCAACAGCAGCTTGTTTAACTGACACCCCATCCACCACTGGTGTACAGTGGTAGCAGTGTGTATAAGTAGATGCAGTACAGGAATTAACCAAACTTTCTAAAATGTCTTTCAAACTCGTGATAGCTACCAGTTAGAAAACACAAGGGCGACGGTTGTATGGGAACACCAACACCTGCAGGCATCCTCCAAGCCACACATCATTCTAACTTTGAGCTATCACCATTGCTTTGATGCACTGTGCCAAAATCCTGGAACTCCCTTCCTAACCACACGTGGCTCAACGTCACCTTTTCCAGGGCAAGCATGAATTGATGATAAATGCTGACCTTGCTAGTGATACCCAATTCATGGAAACTTTTATTTAAAAAAAGTTAGCTAATTCCATACTGATCTTCAAACAGTAACTTTTGGTTTGTACAGTGTAGTTCCTACTCCCACTAAGTCATTTTACAATTAATTAACCAGTAAATTATTAAGTTTAATGTCTCGATTTAGAAAAAGGAGAAAATTCCACAATATCATTTAGACTAGATTAGATTACTTACAGCATGGAAACAGGCCCTTCGGCCCAACAAGTCCACACCAACCCTCCGAAGAGCAACCAACCCAGACCCATTCCCCTACATTTACCCCTTCACTTAACACTATGGGACAATTTAGCATGGCCAATTCACCTGACCTGCACATCTTTGGACTGTGGGAGGAAACCCACGCAGACATGGGGAGAATGTGCAAACTCCACACAATTGCCTGAGGTGGGAATTGAACCCAGGTCTCTGGCGCTGAGAGGCAGCAGTGCTAACCACTCTGCCACCATGCATTACAGTGTATAGGCCTACAACCTGTGGACGATCATTTGGAAGTTGGGTGAAGAATGCACCTTGAAGAAAATACTATTCATAGGGAGCAGTCAGGAACAGGCCAGTTTAAGGTTCTTATCATTTTAGGGATTTGGCTTCAACAGACCAATTGAAGTTATTGTTTGTGACATAGAAAATGTTACAAATATTTTCTTCTTTATAACAAAGAAAGTGCTTGCTTCCTTTAATAAAATTATCCTTCATTTGGATTTTTATCTGATCATTTATAGATTAGTTTATAAAATTGCTTTACATATTTGGCATTGATTTCATCGTTACATTCAGAGGACAGCATCAAACCCAACTGAAGCTCCAATAGGGATTCTCACCCAACAGACATATGGGCGCACACACCAACTTGGTTTTGTCTTTGTTTGACTACTGATGGGTGAGAAGAAGGAGGTGAGGAAAACAACATTTTAAATCAGTAAGAGATTTACTGAGTGTATGCCACAGCACAGGAAGCTATCTGGCTCCTTACCTGTTATTGGTGCTTCCACTTCAATCATGGTCTTTTCTCTTCGCAGGATTTCAGCTCCATCATTAATAATTCTAAGTGCAATTTCTTCCTCTACCCGACCTTCTTTAATTAAGTGATTTTTCAGAACATCTACCCTAGGCTTTCCATTGGTGTCAAAGACCTCGTCAAATGTCAAGCGATGGGTTGGTGGAAAGGGGACAGCTGCAGGGAAGGAGTCAAAGAAGAAAGTAAAATTCATCAATTACTTTGAACGAAAACAGACAACTGGCACTGATTTACTACATTGATCTAAAAATCCAAGTAATACAAAGATGTGGCAACTAATTTGGTGTTGGAATGATATGTGGGAGAGGGAAAAAGGAACTAAGACAAAAATGCATTGCAACAGATCTCTCTGCATTAAATACTGACAAATTCTGACAGTTGAAGTGATCAACAAGAAAAAGTTTGTTCCTCAGTTTGCCATCTGTTCTCAATTGCGATTGATCTCAGGAAGCTACGACAGTTTAGCAAATAATGAAACTGCAAGTATTGTTCTAAGCCACACTGTCCAAGCAGCATAGACTTAATCTGCAGTTTAGACCAAGTCTGATGTCAGCAACAGAAGCCTACAGCTCAGTGCACCAGAGATAAGGAAAAGAACAATGACCAGCGAAGTGCTCACAATATAGGGCATCAGCAATCAGACTGAATGAAAAAATGATTGCAATCAGTTATGAGGTTCCACCTTTAAAATAACTTGTCAATAACCTTGATCACTTAGGCTGATACATGAGCAAAATACTCCAAGGCAGTGGTCACCCATGAAGTAAAAAAGGAAGGACAAAATATCTAAAAACAATATTCCATGAAACCAGGGACACGAAAAACCTTTTGAAGCAGCTGAAATGTCTATTTGCAAATTTTCACCCAAAATTAAAAGGAGAAAAAAGGACTTATCTTTTATGGGATGAGGGAGGCTATTATTGGTTAAGCAATCATTTATTACCCATTCCTAACTGACCTGACATTGTGGTCTTAAACCACTGTAGTTCTTAGGATGTAGGAACACCATACTGTCAGGGAGGGAATTCTAGGATTATGACCCCACTGCAGTGAAAAAACTGCAAGAATAGTTTTAAATCAGAATGGCATGTGGCTTGGAAGTCACTGTGTTCCATGCATTTACTGGCCTTGTTCTTCTAGGTGAACACAGGCTTTGAAGATGCTATCGGAGGAGCTTTAGTGAGTTGCCATTGTGCATATTGGACACAAGTTATTGTACTGTTTATTTGTGCATGTGAATATTGAAGGTGATGGATGGAAGTGGGCCAACGTGTGTGGATAGTATCAAGCTTCAAATGTTTTTGGAGCTATACTCATGCAGGCAAGTGGAAAGCACTCTGTCACACCCTACTTGTGTACAGGCATAGGAAGACAGGCGGTGAATCACACATTGAATTCCTAGCGCCTGGCCTGCTCCTTTAGCCACAGCATTTATTTGGCTTCTCCGGTTCAGATCAGGTCAGGTCGTCAATGGCAACTCCACAGGATGATGACAGAGGGAAATTTAGCAATGGTAATACAAGTGAACATCAAGGCAAGATGATTAAATTCTCTCCTGTTTGAAACAGTTGTGTGTGTGCGCGTGTGTGTGTGTCAGACAGACAGACAGAGGAGGGAGAGAGAGATTACACCCCCCACCACCAAACCACTGACTACAGTTTTTATAAGTCTCCTATAAACCCTTAAGAATGCATCATTTTACTGCATGTAATATGTGTTCACACCCTCACTCGTAAATCGGCTAATTTTGATGCTTTCCCAATAAAGCTCTTAAACATGACTCACACCAGCCTCAGAGGGTTTCACACAAATTTCAGACTCTCAAAGCTATGGAGTCAGTCCCACTTGAGCACCTTAAACATATTCTACACAAACATGTTACCGGTCAGTGCCATCTTTCAGAAAAGCTATTAATCGGAGGCTTTAACTGCCTCGTCATTGGAAGAAAAACATTTCATGCCATCACTTGAATATCCTGGTGTGCTGACCAACATCTACATAGAACATTGAACAGTACAGCACAGACAGGCCCTTCAGCCTTCAATGTTGTGCCGACTTTTTATCCTACTCTAAGATCAGACTAACCTGCATACCCTTCATTTTACTATCTTTCATGTGCCTATCATGTTCCTTACATGTTCCTAATGTATCCAAGTCTACAATTATTGTTCTCATTGCATTCCACGCACCCATCACACTGTGTGAAGAACCTCTCGTCTAAACACTTCTGTCACCTTAAAATTGTGCCCTCTTGTGATAGCCATTTCCAGCCTGGGAAAAAAATCTCTGGCTTATCCACTCTATCTCTGCCTCTCCATCTTGTACACCTTGATCAAGTCACCTCACATGCTTCTTTGCTACAATGAGAAAAGTCCTAGCCCCTCAATCTTTCTTCATAAGACATGCCCTCCAGTCCAAGTAGCATCCTGGTCAATCTCCTCTGCACCCTCTTCCACATTTTTCCCAAAATGAGATGAGGAGAAGTGAACACAATATTCCAAGTATGGTCTAACCAGGGATCTATAGAGCTGCAGCATAACCTCAGGACTCAAACTCAATCCCCTTGCTAATGAAAGCCAACACACCATACGCCTTAACAACCCTACCAAATTGGGTGGCAATTCTGAGGGATCTTTTGACATGGACACCAAGATCCCTCTGCTCCTCCACACTGCCAAGAATACTGACTTTATCCCTGTACTCTGCATTCAAATTTGACCTTCAGTTTTCCAGATTGAACTCCATCTGCCAGTTATCAACCCAGTTCTGCATCCTGACAATATCCCATAGTAACTAACAACAGCCCTCCACACAATCCACAACTCCTCCGACTTTCGCGTCATCGGCAAACTTATTAACCTACCCTTCCACTTCCTCATCCAAGTCATTTATAAAATTCACCAAGAGTAGAGATCCCAGAACAGATCCCTGCAGAATATCACTGGTCACTGGGCTCCAAGCTGAATACTTTCCATCTACCCCACCCTCTGTCCATGAGCCATCCGATTCTGTATCCAGACAGTCAAACTTCCCTGTATCCCATGCCTCCTTAATTTCTGAATGAGCCTACCATAGGGAATCTTATCAATGCCTTGCTAAAATCGATGTATACCACATCCACTGCTCTACCTTCAATGTGTTTTGTCACATCCTCAAAGAATTCAATAAGGCTCTCAAAGCCATGCTGACCATCTTTAATCAAACCACGGTTTTCCAAGTAATCATAAACCCAGTCTCTCAGAATCCGCTCCAATATTTGCCCACCTAAGACTGACTGGTCTGTAATTCCCAGGGTTATCCCTATTCCCTTTCTTGTCATCCCCAATCATTTGGCATTACTCCAGTGGACAATGAGGATGCAAGGTTAATATCCAAAAGCACAGCAATCTCTTCCCTCACTTTCTGTAGTATCCTAGGGTATATCCTGTTTGACCCAGGAGATTTATATATCCTTATGTTTTTCAAATTTTTCAGCATATCCTCCTTCCTAACATCAACCCGTTCAAGCCTATCTCCCTGTTTCACTGTCCTCCGAACTGTCAATGTCCTTCTCAGTAGTGAGTAATAAGGCAAAGCATTCATTAAGGACCTCCCCTCCTTCCTCCGACTCCAGGCACAAGTTTCCTCCACTATCCCTGATCGACCCTACCCTCGCTCTGACCATCTTCTTGATGTTCACATCTAGAATGCCTTAGGGTTTTCTTTAATCTTATCCACTAAAGCTTTTTCAGGTCCCTTTCTCGCTCTCAAGTCTATTCTTCAGTTCCTTTCTGGCTACCTTGCAAACCTCTAAAACCCTGTCCTTGCCTCCTAAATTCAAATTTCTCCTGTATAGACACACCAACAAATTCTCAATTAACATTCATATCATCAAAACAAACCTTCTGACCATTACACAACTACATAGATAGATTAGGAGAGCTACTTAAAGGGATGACAGCAGACAGACAACGGCAAACATTCAAGGAACGCATGGAGGATCTGCAACAACTGTTTATTCCTGTCTGGCACAGAAGCAAAATGGGTAAGAGGGCCAATCCATGGATTGCAAAGGAAATGAGAGATAGTATCCAATCCAAGGAAGAAGCATACAGATTGGCCAAAGAAAAATAGCTGAGGATTGGGAGCAGTTTAAAAATTCAGCAAAGATGGATGAAGTGATTGACTAAGAAGGGGAAAAGTCAGCTTGCAGGGAACATAAAGACTGACACAAAGTTTCTACAGGTACATGAAGAGAAAGATTGGTGAAGACAAATATAGGTCCTCTAGGGACAGAAACGCGGTGGGGTGGGGGCTGGGGAGGGGAAGAGGTATAATATGCAAAGAAATGGCTGAACAATCAAAATACATATTCTGGCTCTGTCTTCAGGAAAGAAAACAAGATATCAGAAATGTTGGAGAATACAAGATGCAGTGAGGGGTAAGAACGAAGGGAGATCAATATTAGTCAAGAAAGAATGCTGGGAAAATTGAAGGGTTGGAAGGTGGCTAAGTCCCCAGGGCCTGATAATCTAAATCTCGGAGTACTTAAGGAAGTGGCTCTCGAAACAGTAGATGCATTGGTAGTCATCTTCCATGATTCTATACCTCAGAGGCTCCATTCAGATTGGCAAGTAGCTAATGTTACTCCAATACTCAAAAAGGGAGGTAGAGAGAAAACAGAAAATCATAGACCAGTGAGCCTAACTTCGATAGTCGTAAAATTTTTAAGTCCATTAAAGGGCTTCACAGCGGAGCATTTAAAAAGAAGTGGCAGGTTCAGACTGAGTCAGCTTGGATTTATGAAGGGAAAAATCATGCTTGACAAGTCTGTTGGCATTCTATGAAAATGTAATGAGTAGAGTTGACAAGAGAGAGCCAGTCAACATGGTATATTTGGACTTTCAGAAAGTATTTGACAAAGTCCTGCATAAGAGATTTCTGAGCAAGATTAAAGGATTGGGGAAGTATATTGAGATAGATCGAAAGCTGGTTGGCAGAGAGGAAACAGTAGGAATTAATGGAACCTTTTCAAATTGGCAGGCAGTAACTGGTGGGGTTCCACAGGGATCAGTGCTCAGTCCTATTGGTGCATTTTCACAATATATTAACAATTTGGATGCGAGAACAAAATGTAACATCTCAAAGTTTGGTGATGATACCAAGTTGGATAGGAGGGTGAACTGTGATGAAGGTGCAAATATGCTTCAGCATGATCCAGACAGACTGGGTGAGTGGAAAAAATCAATGGCAGATGCAGTATAATTTGGATAAACGCAAGGCTATTCATAGTGTCATAGAGATGTACAACATAGAAGCAGACCCTTCGGTCCAAATCGTCCATGCCAACCAGATGTCCTAACCTAATCTAGTCCCATTTGCCAGCACTTGGCCCATAACCCTCTCAACCATTCCTATTCATATATCCATCCATATGCCTTTTAAATTGTTGTAATTGTACCATCCTCCACCACTTCCTCATTCCATACACACACCACACGCTGCATGAAAAGGTTGGCCCTTCAGTCCCTTTTATATCTTTCTCCTTTCACTCTAAACCTATGCCCTCTAGTTCTGGATACCTCCACCTCAGGAAAAAGACTATTTATCCTATCCATGCCCCTCATGATTTTTATAAATCTCTGACGGTCACCCCTCAGCCTCCGACGCTCCAGATTAAAAAAAACCCAGCCTATTCAGCCTCTCCCCATAGCTCAAATCCTCCAACCCTGGCAACATCTTTGTGAATCTTTGCTGAACCCTTTTCAAGTTTCACAACATCCTTATTCACTTTGCAAGCAAAGGCAGCAGATTGCTTCCTGACTGGCTGAAACTGGAAGGTGGGAGTGAAGGCAAATGGCATGTTCGCCTTCATTGCAAGAGGTTGAGCACAGGAGCAGGGATGTGTTGTTGCAGTTGTACAGGGCCTTGGTGAGGCCACACCTGGATTAGTGTGCGTGCAGTTTTGGTCTCCTTTTCTGAGGAATAATGCTTTTGCGGGAGTGCAGCAAAAGGTTTACCAGACTGATTCCAGGGATGGCTGAACTGATGTACAAGGAGATTGACTAGGTTAGGATTGTTTTTGCTGGAGTTCAGAGGACTGAGGGGGAATTTCATAGAGATTTATAAAATTCTAACAGGACTAGACAGCATAGGTGCAGGGAAGATGGTCCTGATGGTGGGTGCATCCAGGGGTCACAGAGTGAGGACTTGGGTGGACCATTTAGGATGGAGATGAAGAGACATCTTTTCACCCGAGTGGTGGGTCTATGGAATTCATTGCCACAGGAAGTTGTTGATGCCAAACTATTGAATACGTGCAAGGGCAACCAGATATGGTATTTGGAGTGAATGGGACCAAAGGTTATGGGGACCAAGTTGGATGATCAGCCATGATTGTGATGAATGACAGACCAGACTCGGAGGGCCAAATGGCCTCCTCCTGCTCCTATCTTCTTTGTTTCTCTGTTTATATGCTTATAAAAGGAATAGAAAACACATTACGTTTCAACATCTGTCAACATATGGCAATACACACCAATTTAGTTGTTTACCAAATAAGATGAGATGGGTAGCTGAAACAACAACAATTAATAACTGATATGTGCTCAAACCATAACAGGTATTAAAAGGAGGCAACTGTAAAGTGCTTGCGTCTGTACATACTTATTGCACAGCCCTTTTCCAACTGCTGTCTCAAAATGTTTGTGTTCATGGAAAATGTACAGCCAAATTATTGCTCAGACAGATAATCTGTTGAATATATTCAGAGTACAGTTGAGGACTGGAGCAGCATAAAAATAATAAGTGCCCTTTACTAGGTTAGGAACGTCTACAGTAACAGTAGTAAACTCAAGAACTATCCATCTACAATTGTGGAAAAAAGGACAGTTGTCTCTTCTTTCAAGCACCATGAATAGCATTGCTACAATTCAGTACTCACACACTAATTCTGGTTTCTCTAGCAAATTTGTGGGTTCATCAAGTTCAGGACATTAGTTGGACAATCACGAGCAACTGCAAATACTCCCAGATGAGTGAAATACAGTACAGAAGAATCTCGATTATCCAAAGTACACAACGCGGAATTATTTTGTTTGGTTAATCAAATTCCAGATAATTGAATGCCAGATAACAGTTTAGCTAAGCATCAGGACCTTGCGATCTTGCCAGATAATCCAAAATTCAGATAACCAAATATCGGATAATCGAGGTTCCCTTGTATAGCTATATGCAAAAAAGATTCCTTTCCTGCATCTTTAATGCCCCTCAGCCTCAATTTCACAAGTCAGCTTTATGTAAAAAAAGAGATGTCAAAAGAATCTACTTTGCAAAGTTGACAGATTAAAAAGTTTTTGAACACAAATTTTGAAATATTTTCTTTGAAATGTGGCTTGCTGTATTAAGTCCAGCATTTGCTACCCCCTTTCGTTTCACTCAAAGTGGTGATCGTCACTCATCCTCAAACTTTAAAATCACACAACACCAGGTTTATCTGGAAGCACTAACTTTTGGAGCATTGCACCTTTGTTACAACAATCTGAAGGAATAGCGCTCCGAAAGCTACTGCTTCCAGATAAACCTGTTGGACTATAACCTGGTGTCGTGAGATTTTTAACTTTGTCCACCCAGTCCAACACCAGCCCCTCCAAATCATCCTCAAATTGTTACAATCTTTATAGTGAAAGTGTTTACCTTAGAATTCAACACATGCAGTTTCATGATTTTGACCCAAAGAAAATGAAGGAATACCAATTTCCATTTTGGAATTTGTTGCATTATATTGCCCTCAACTCAGAGATTAATTTCAATGTTTTACTGCAAAAATGACTAAATTGTCAGAAGCAGACTGAACTAGACAACAGAAGACAGACAGGTCATTTATATGCATCTTATTCAAACTCAGGACAGGCTAAAACATTTTATCACCAATGAAGTACTTGAACAATCACTAATACAACACAGGAAATGTGGTATCCAACTTGTGCACAGCAAGCTCTCTCCAAATAACAAGGTGACGTAGATGAGACCAGATTTAGCGATATGAAGTGCCAAAAAAGACTGGCCAGAACACCTCAGAAGTCCCCTGTACTACTTCAGCATAACAGACTGACATTATGCCCAGTAGGCAGACCTCAGGATGGCTGTGACAAGTGTTGTAATAGAATTTCATGCTTTCACCTCAAGCCTTTCATTTCCAGGCTCTTTTTCCATGGATTCGGAATCTCTGCCACAAAACCAGTTATACAAAACCGATGCAGGAAACTGATTCCAGCAGCAGCAGAGGGAAACCAAGGATGCCCTTACTGGGGAACCCCTGCTGCTGCATTACACCAATCACAACTTCACGAGATGAAATCATTGCAGCCAAAAATATAAACTAGTTGAAAAGCTGATTTGTTTACCATATCATATAACATTTAGAATATAGTGTTTCTAATTATATTGCTGGGAAGGATCTGACCAGATATTTTGTATTATATGTTTGCTGTGTGATGGAATGGGGAGGGTGTCAGGGAAGAAAAAAAAAACTTGTGCAACGATACTGAAAATATTGTAATTATGAGAAAATATGCAATGCAGACATATTTGAAGGAGCATGAGAAAACAATGCATCCTGCCAAGAAGCCGAAGCATTGAATGCAGCTGTCCAATGTGGTATATTGCTGTTATCTGCAAAGATACAAACAAATGTTCCTTTCATACAAGCTTTGAAAGTTCTGTTTCCTTGCTGGGGTACAGGTCCACCAATACCGCAGTTCAACAAACCATCACCCAGATGGTCAATTTTTATGTGCAAGACTCAGTTTGGGGTATCCAAACTATGCCCAACTAATCTTGGGGTTACTTAAAGTCAGAGTCCTACAACACAGAGACAAACCCTTTGGCCCAAGCTGGTGCAAAACTCCCATCAACACTAACCCTATTTTCCTGCACTAGCCCCATATCCTTCTAAACCTTTCCATGTATTGGCCCAAATACCTTTCAAATGCTGTTAATATTTTAGCACTCAATCACTTCCACTGACAGTTCATTCCACATGAATACCACCCTATGTAAAAACATTTCCCCTCAGGGTCTCTTTTATTCTTTCCCTCTAACCTTAAACTAATGCCCTCTAGTCCTCAATTCCCTAACCATGGGAGAAAGACTTGAGTGCTTCCACCATACCCATGCCTCTCATGATCTTATATACTTGTATAAGATTCAACCCTCAGTCTCCTACACTGAAGAAAAAAGTCCTAACTTGTACAACCTCTCTCAATAACTTAGACCCTAGAGTCCTGGCAACATCCTTGTAAATTCCTTCTGCACTCTTTCCAGTTTAACAAATTCTTTCCTATGGCAAGGTGAGCAAAACTGAACACAATACTCTGAATGTGGCCTCAACAATGTCCTGTATAACTGCAACATAACTTCCCAACTT
Source organism: Hemiscyllium ocellatum (assembly GCF_020745735.1). Taxonomy (NCBI): domain Eukaryota; kingdom Metazoa; phylum Chordata; class Chondrichthyes; order Orectolobiformes; family Hemiscylliidae; genus Hemiscyllium; species Hemiscyllium ocellatum. The sequence continues at coordinate 7,241,675 of NC_083443.1, read as the reverse complement.
CTATCCTCAATGCCCTGACTGATGAAGGCCAGTGTGCCAACAGCCTTCTTCACTGTCCTGTCTAACTGTGACTCAATTTTCAAAGATCTGTGCAGCTGAACTCCAAGGTCCCTCTCTTCCACGACACTCCTTAAGGACCTACCATTCACCATAAAATTCCCACCTTGATGTGACTTCCCAAAATGCAAGACATCACAAATCTGTATTAAACTCCATTTGCCATTTCTTGGCCCCACTTCCCCAGCTGATCAAGGTCCTACTGCAATTTCTGATAACCTTCCTCACCATCCATGATACCTCCCATTTTAGTGTCATCTGCAAACTTACAAATCATGCCTTGTACATTCTCATCCAAATCATTGATATAGATAACAAAACAACAATGGGCCCAGCACAGACCCCTGAGATACTCCACTAGTCACAGGCCTCTAGTCCAAAAAGCACCCTTCCACTATTACCCTCTGCTTCCTACCATCAAGCGAATTATGTATCTAATTTGCCAGCTTCCCCAGGATGCCATGCAATCTAATCTTCCAGAGCAGCCTATCATGTGGAACCTTACAATAAAATCTATATAGACCAAGTTTACAGTCCTGCCACCATCAACCTTCCCGGTCACTTCAAAAGAACTCCAATAAATTTATAAGGCATGATCTCCCATGCACAAAACTATGCTGTCTATTCCTAATCAAACCTTGTCTTTCCAAATGCACATATACCTTACCTCACAGAATCTTCGTTAACACATATTCAGTTCCTAGGTTTTTCTTTGCAGCCCTTCCTGAATATTCCCTACCCTCCAGTATTGCAGGACCTCATTCGTGGCTAACGACAATGTGAAAATATCAGCCAGGGTCCCCACAACTATTTCTTTAGACTTGTGCAATGTTCTTGGCTATATCTTGTCATGACCTAGAAATTTATCCACTTTCATACATTCTAATACATCCAACACCACCTCTACTGTGATGTGGATTGCCCCCAAGATATGATACTTGGTCTGCCATTCAACTCCATTTTCCACTTGCAATTATTTCTTCCCATGGACCTCTCTTGTACTAATTTTAAGGGTCTGAAGTGTGGGATCACCAACACATTTTCTTTGGATAACCATGCATTAAATCCATCAACCTTGTAATGCAGCAGACATGGAAACCAATTACATAGACAATTCTATGTACACCAAGAACCTAAAAGATGCCACTTTGCTGCTGCCTAAAGGTGCCTTGTGATGCAGAATACATGAATGAGTGAGCTGACCACATTGAAATCTGTTCTTCAAAAGCAGCTAAGATGTGTTCATTATTGTTGTTGCTGTAACTTGCTGACCCAATCCAGCTAAGTCTCAAGTGACAAGTCTCTTTGCAAAGTACTTGGAAAAAAAAGTGCATGTACAACTAGTTAGAAAATTCTCTTCTCAGCAAAGCAAATGGTACCCAAAAATTGACTACCATAACACATATTTGGGAAAGGATAAAGAAACAACGTATGAAAGGATGTCTATGCATCACAAATTGAGTAAGCCAATAGTGAGAGATTTAACTGCATGACTAAGTCATGTTAGCATTAGCAGCTTGATCTGTGCAAGCTGATAAAAACATTTCAACTTTATATGGAAAACTTTCAGAAACTCCCGGACCAGACAGTGGTGAAAGGCTGTGTGACCATGCAAGGGCTGAGTATTTTTTTCTCAGAATGGAATTGATGCTGACAGCGTTAAGTTTATTGCCTATTCCCAGTCACGAGCAGTGTGGCAGAAAAGGGAACTTGGAGACGATGGGTTTTCACACAACTCATGTTACTTGTCCTTCTTAGTGGTAGAGGTCACAAGGAAGAAAATGCTGCAGATGAACACCCCCAACATGCCACTGTGAAGGGGATGAATACAAAATAATCAAATGAACTGCTCTTTCCTGGTTAAGTGTCTCAAGTGCTGTTGCAATGGCCCCAACCATGCAAACTGAGTATTCCAGTGTACTCCTGACTTGATCCCTTTAGCTTATGTGGAGGCTTTGAGGGGGCAGGTGAATTAGCATTTTATAAAGATGAGTCAATGTTTTCACAAAAATATAGATATTGCTGGCAAGACCAGCATTTATCACACATTCCTAAGTTCCTTACAGGTGACAGTGAGATGCCTTCTTAAACTGCTCCAGTCTGCATGATTAGATTCACTACAGTTGTTAGTAGGATGTGCCTGGAATTTAATCCAAACAAAAAGTGAAGATATCATTCAAAGCAGGGGAATTATCGCTATACTATTAATCCAGACACCCGATAAATGTTCTGAGAACACAGGTTTGAATCTCACCATGACATATTGGTAGAATTTAAATACAATACACTTGCATTGACCTGGACACTAGATAAAACAATAGTAAAAACAACCCTGCTGACCCTGCAAAATGTTCGTAACATCTGGGAGCTAGTGCCAAAATTGGGAGAGCGGTCCGACAGCCTAGTCAAGCACCAGTTTGACATTGCCTGTAATGCATGATTGCAAGAGTGTGACTATGTTCCAGAAACCACCATCACCAGGATCTCTCCTGTCAATCAGGTGTTGCTACCAAACAGGTCTATTTGCATGCCAGATAGCATAAGCAGCAAATGACAGAGCTAAGCAACCCCACAACTAATGGATCAGTCTAAGCTTTGCATCCTGCCACATACAGTCATAAATGGTGGTAGATAATTACATAATTGATAGCCTCAGGCGAGGTGCCAGAAGCTGGAGACTGGCTAATGTTGTGCCACTATTTAAGAAAGATGATAAAGAAAAGCCAGGGAACTACAGACCAGTGAGTCTGACATCAGTGAGGGGATCCTGAGCAGGATTTATATGTATTTGGAAAGGCAAAGACTGATTAGGGATAGTCAACATGGTTCAATAACTTGATTGACTTTTTCTGAAGTAACAAAGAGAATTGATGAATACTGTGCTCAATTCTGGTGGAGGGTTGCTTTTCACACTGGAGGCCTGTAACTAGCAATATGGCAGAGGATCAGTCCTGGGTCCACTGCTTTTGATCATTTATATAAATGATTTAGATGTGAACAAAGGAGGCATAGTTAGTAAAATTGGGAGATGGAGTTACCTCAGAGTACAAACAGATGTTGATCAAATGGGCCAAGGAATGGCAGTTGGTGTTTAATCTAGATAAATGGAAAGTGCTGTATTTTGGAAAGGCAAGTCAGGGCAGGATTTATGCACTTAATATGAAGGTTCTGGGGAGTGTTGCTGAATAAGAGACCTTGGAGTGCAGGTTCATAGTTCCTTGAAAGTGTAGTCATAGGTAGACAGGATAATGAAGGCAGCATTCGGAATGCTTGTCTTTATTGGCCAGTGCATTGAGTATCGGGGATGGAGGTCATGTTGCAGCTGTACAGGACATTAGTTAGGCCACTTTTGGAATACTGCATTCAATTCTGATCTCCCTGCTTTTAGAAGGATGTTGTGAAGCTTGAAAGCCTTCAGAAAAGATTTAAGAGGATGTTGTCAGGGTTGATGGGTTTGAGCTACAGATCAAGGTTGAATAGGCTGGGGCCATGGAGTATCAGAGGCCGAGTCGTAACCTTAAATCGGTTGATAAAATGAGGAGCAAGAATAGAGTGAATAGCAAAGGTCTTTCCCCAGGGTAGCAGAGTCCAATACCAAACAGCATTGGTTTAAGGTGAGAGGGGAAGACTTGAAAGAGACCTAAGAGGCAACTTTATCACGTAGAGGGTGGTGTGTATGGAATGAGCTGCCAGAAATAGTAGAGGAGTCTGGTAAGATTTCAACATTTAAAAAGGCATCTGCACGGGTATATGAATAGGAAGAGCCAAGAGGGATATGGGCCAAGTGCTGGCATATGGGACTACCTAGTGGCAGGGGACTCAGTAGTTAGATGGCTTGACAGGACATTTTGTGGTCAGGAACGGGACTCCCGGAAGTTATGTTGCCTCCCCGGTGCCAGGGTTCAGGATGTCACCAATCGGGTTTACAAGATTCTGAAAGGGGAGGGTGAGCAGCCAGAAATCATGGTACATATTGGCATCAATGATATAGCCAGGAAAGGGATGGAGGATCTGAAAAGAGACTACAGGGAGTTAGTTTGGAAGCTGAAGAGCAGGACAAGTAGAGTAGTGATCTCAGGTTTACTACTGCTGCCATGAGATAGTGAGATGAGGAACAGTCACCAAATGCAGCTGAATACGTGGCTGCGAGGCTGGTGCAGGAGGGAGGGCTTCAGATCCTTAGACCATTGGGATACCTTCTGGGGAAGTTGGGACCAGTACATGAAGGACGGGTTGCACCTGAACTGGAGGGGCACAAATGCCATGGGTAAGATATTTGCTCGTGTGATTCGGGAGGGTTGAACCTAGTTTGGCAGAAGGGTGGAAAACAGAGCCACATATCTGAGAGGGTGACAGTTGTAGATGGGGCAGTGACAGGATGTAGTGAATCTATCGGGAAGGTTTCTCACTCGATGAAACAGGGGTCAGTTAAAGTGTGTCTGCTTTAACACAAGGAGTGTCAGAAACAAGACTGACGAACTTAGAGCATGGATCAGTACTTGTGGCTACGATATTGTGGCCATAACAGAGACCTGGGTTTCACAGGGGCAGTAATGGTTGCTTGATGTTCCAGGGTTTAGAATGTTTAAAAAAACAGGGAAGGTGGAAAAAGAGGAGGGGGTGTAGCATTGCTAATCAGAGTGCATCACAGCTATAGAAACAAAGATTGTTGAGGAAGGTTTGCCTACTGATTCAGTATGGGTGGAAGTTAGAACAGCAAGGGAACAGCCATCGCATTGGGAGTTTTCTACAGACCACCTAATAGCAGTAGAGAGATTGAAGAACTCATTGGCAGGCAGATTCTGGTAAAATGCAGATGCAGCAGGGTTATTATGGGTGATTTCAACTTTCCCAATGTCAACTGTAACCTCCAAAGTGCAGATAGATCGGATAGAGCTGATTTTGTCAGGTGTGTTCATGAGGCTTTCCTTACTCAGTATGTAGACAGATCGATGAGGGGAGATGTCATTTTGGATTTGATGCTCGGCAATGAGCCAGGTCAGGTGTCAGATCTCGCGGTGGGAGAACACTTTGGTGACAGTGATCACAACTACCTCACATTTACCATAGCCTTGGAGAGGGAAAGGAGCAGTTATCGAGGGAAGATATTTAATTGGGGAAAAGGAAATTATAACGCTATCAGACAGGAGTTGGGAAGTACAGACTGGGAGCAATTGTTCCACAGAAAGGGCACAGCAGATATGTGCAGGCTATTTAGGAAGCAGTTGTTGTGGGTGATGCACAAATTTGTTCCTCTGAGACAGGTGAGGAAGGGTAAGATTAAGGAACCTTGGATGATGAGAACAGAGGAGCTTCTCATCAAAAGGAAGGCGGCAGTTTACGTAAGGTGGAGGCAGCAAGGATCTAGCACAGCTTTAGAGGATACCGGCTCACTAGAAATGAGCTCAGAAATGTACGGAGGAGACCCAGGAGGGGGCATGAAAAAGGCTTGGCACGAAGGATTAGGGAAAACCCAAAGGCATTTTTCTCACATATGTGAGGAATAAGAGAATGATCAGGGAGAAGGTAGGGCCAGTCAGGGATAGCGTAGGGAATATGTGCATGGAGTCTGAGCAGATAGGGGAGGCTCTAAATGAGTTGTTTGCTTCGGTTTTCACTAAGGAAAGGGACCTTGTTGTGAATGAGAACTTGAAGGAGCTGGGAAACAGGCTTGGCCAGATCAAGACTGATGAAGTTGATGTGCTAGAAATTTTGGAAAACAGTAAAATTGATAAGTTCCCAGGGGGCTAGACCAGTTTATCCTAGACTGCTCCGCGAAGCGAGAAAGGAGGTTACTAAGCCACTGGCGAGGATCTTTGCCTCCTCACTCTCCACGTGAGTCACACCAGAGGATTGGAGGGAGGCGAATATTGTTCCTCTTTTTAAGGAGGGCAACAGGGAAATCCCTGGCAATTACAGACCAGTCAGTCTTACGTCTGCAGTCAGCTAAGTTTTGGAAAGAATTCTGAGGGATAGGAATTATAACTATTTGGCAAAGCATAATGTAATAAAGGCAGTCAGCATGGCTTTGTGAGGGGCAGGTCATGCCTCACGAATCTTATTGAATTCTTTGAGGAGGTGACAAGACAGGTTGACGAAGGTTGAGCAGTGGATGTGGTGTATATAGATTTCAGCAAGGCATTTGATAAAGTTCCCCATGGTAGGCTCATTCCTAAAGTCAGGAAGTGTGGCATACAGGGAGATTTGGCTATGTGGGTTCAGATTTGGCTGTCTGGAGGTCAGCGATGAGTGGGGTCCTGCAGGGCTCTGGTCTTTGCAGTTTTTATATATAACTTGTATGAGGTTGAGGGGTAGGTTAGTAAATTTGCAGATGACACAAAAGGTTGGAAGTGCCATTGTTAGTATCGAGGGCTATTGCAGGCTGCAGCACGACAAGGATGCAGAGCTGGGCTGAGAAATGGTAGATGGAGTTCAACCTGGATAAATGCAAAGTGATGCATTTTGGAAGGTTGAACTCGAATGCTGAATACAGGATTAAAGACAGGATTCTTGGCAGTGTGGAGGAACAGAGGGATCTGGGTGTGCAAGTACATAGATCCCTCAAAGTCACCAGCCAAATGGATAGGGTTGTTAAGAAAGCGTATGGTGTTTGGCTTTCATTAACGGGAATCGAGTTTAAGAGCCGTGAGGTTTTGCTGCAGCTCTACAAGCCCCTGGTGAGACCACATTTGGAATATTGTGTCCAGTTCTGGTCGCCCTACTATAGGAAAGATATAGAGGCTATGGAGAGGGTGCAAAGAACGTTTACCAGGATACTGCCTGAACTGGAGAGCTTGCCTTATGAAGAACGGTTGAATAAGCTCGAACTTTTCTCTCTGGAAAGGAGGAGGAAGAGAGGAGACTTGATCGAGGTATGCAAGATAATGAGGGGAACAGATAGAATCAATAGCTAAAGACCTTTCCCCAGGGCAGCATTGACTGGCATGAGGGGTCATAGCTTGAAGATATGAGGAGAAATGTATAGAGGAGATGTCAGAGGCAGGATCTTTACACAGTTGTGAATGCATGGAATGCACTGCCAGCTGTGGTGGTGGACGCAGAGTCATTGGGGACATTTAAGTGACTGCTGGACATGCACATAGATAGCAGTGAGTTGAAGGGCGTGTAGATTAAGTTATTATACATTAGGATTAAACTTCGGCACAACACCGTGGGCCAAAGGCCCTGTTCTGTGCTGTACTTCTCTATGTTCTCTAACCTGGACGTTTCTCTCCAAGCCACTTACCATCCTAACTTGGAAACGTATCTCTATGTGAACATTGTCATTGGGTAAAAACCCTGAAATTTCTTCCCAAGGGCAGCATAGTTCTACCAATAGCACACGTCAGTGCAGGTTTGGAGGGCCTAAGGGCTTGTTCCTGTGCTGTCTTGTTCTGTTCCCTAGGGTCTGCATTGGTTCAAGAAGGCAGTTCACCACCATCTTAATAGCAATTGGGGACGGCAATAAATGTTGGCCAGTCAGCGACATCCACATAAGAAGTGACTAATAATGCTTTTCAAAAATAGAGGTCAGATGGCATGAACTTGGCGTGGGTTTGTGCGTGCGCGGGCGTGTGGCAGGGACAAGACTTGCAGGTGGTGATGAATCTGCTGGCCTTGCCCTTCTAACCGTAGAGGTCATGGGCTCAGAAGATGCTATCAAAGAAGGTATGGTGCAGTTCACAAATGGTTAAAGATGAGCAATATCAGCAATTTACTGGAACTGATAATCACAAGCAATTTCTTAAGAATGAATTTACTGGTTTTTACAAGGTTGCTTTGGGTTTGGTTACAATCACAGTCTGCCTACAACACCAGATGGTCTCGTCCGCCAAAGGTAACACATCACAATGGAGGAGTCAGCAATTTCCAAAGCCAGACATCTTCTGGACCTAAGCATGATCAGTGTCAGCAGAAACTGCAGGGTTCCTTTCTAATTGCAGAGAGATCAGCATACTAGTAGGCAGAAACATGAGGATGGTGCATAGCTGTGAAGATTGCTCCCCTTAAAAGCTATTCTCCAAATGACCTAGCACCAATCTAAATGCAAAAGAACATGGAGAAGGTGGCAGCAACACAGAAAAAGTACTTTACACAAAACAGATGTCTAGGAATTACGGATCAATAATCTTGGGTTGTTTATAATACGAAGTGCTTGAACACAGCTATAATCAAAATCTTGACACAGGTTTTCCTATAGTTAGGACTAGCATTCCAACAAATTTTAGTTCAGGATGAGAATTGGGAATCAAAGAGGTGCCAGTAACTGCTGTGATGAGCATAGCCTCCAATAATTACATCATCTTTTCTGGGAGTTGCAGTATCCAAAGGATAAACACTTAAGCATTACACTAAAAAAATTGCATGTTTTATTTGCCAAATATTGTTGAATATCATAATATGAAGCTTCACATTCATGAAGGCAGACCTGTGATTGGCTGGTAGGCACTCAGAATAATTACAACTGGAGCAGAACAATTGCCCCCAACAACTTAATTGAAGGTCCAGGTTTAATTAGGAAGTGAAGGAAACAGAGGATTATGCAAGCCTGTCCCCATCCCCAAGCCATCAAGACAGTGTTACCTCAGGCATTTCATGGATTGCTGAGAGCCCACAGGTCAGTGGTTCAATCCCAACCATGTCTATCATTGTTTCATTGGCAGTTGGCAGGAGCCCACTAGTATCATTACTTCCTTTTAAGGGTCTATTCCTGCACCCTCAGTACAGAAATAGTAATGGTACCTGACTACTCCACCAATCTCTAAATTTATTTTCCTGAATCAGTGTTGACAGCCTCTGCATGCACATTAATGTGACCTCAAGTGCTTGTGCATAATTTTCAGAGTCTGCAGACTGCAAAAGGACTGCCTGTTCTAACTATCATCAGTAGAATTAAATGAGGCAAACAGATGTACTTCAATACAGGACTACTGTTTAGCTTTGGTTTGATATCAGTAGTATTTGCAAGGTGCAAAATTACACAGCAGAAAAATAATGCATCATCCCCAAAATATTTTTTTTTAATTCTTGGGATGTGGGCATCGCTGGCTGGGACAACATTAATTACCTATTCCTAATTTCCAAGAGGCAGTTAAGAGTCAACCATATTGCTATGGATATGAAGTCCAGAGGAGTTAGGGATGGCAGATTTCCTTCCAAAAATGACATTAACGAACCATGACAATTACTAATAATTACATGGTCACCATTTTTCAATTTCAAATTTTTTATTGGATGTAAATTTCACCACTGGCCATTGAGAGATTCAAACCCATTCCCCTGAAAATTTACCTTAAATTTTGGATTACTAGTCCAATGACATTAGCACTGCACTATTGCCTCCCAAGAGACATCAATTCCCACGACACAAACCTGTTTGTGACCTCTGCAGCCATGTGAAAATGTAGTCCTGAATTTGGAACTGTTTTGTACTTTGGCAATTTGAGGATTTGGTTTCGCGCGGGACCTGAAAATCCAAAAGATGGAGAATTGCATGCCAGTGTCTAATTAACATCAGCGGCCATTGACTCAAATGGAAAAGAAACAAAAAGAATCGTATTAATGCAGCCACTCTTTCATATACCAAAGCAGCTCACAGCAAACTGTTTTGAAATTAACATCACTGCTGCTTTGTCAGTAAACAAGACAAATAATATGAACCTACAAACAAAATAACAATGACATCAATGACCAGTTAATCATGTTAGTTGAGATGAATGATAGGTGATTATGCTCAAGTCAGTCCCAAGTGTTGAAAACTAATATGAAAATCTAATACTAATCATGTTAAAGTTTTTTATGAACGTCCGTTAAAACATTTGCTATAGAGTCATAGAGACATGTAGCACGGGAACAGACCCTTTGGTCCAACTCGCCTATGCCAATCAAATATCCTGGACTAATCTAATCCCATTTGCCAGCACTTCGCCCATATCCCTTTAAACCCTTCCCATTCATATACCCATCCAAATGCTTTTTAAAATATTGTATTTGTACCAACCTCCACCACTTATAGAGTCAGAGTCATTGAGATGTACAGCATTGTAAACAGACCCTTCAGTCTAACTCGTCCATGCCGATCAGATACCCCCACCCAATCTAGTCCCAATTACTTCCTTTGAATCCCTACAGTGTGGAAACAGGCCATTCAGCGCAACAAGTCTGCACCAACCCACTGAAGAGCATCCCACCTAAACCCATTCCCCATTACTCAATATTTACCCCAGACTAATGCACCTAACCTACATATCCCAATTCACCTAACCTGCACATTTTTGGATTGTGGGAGGAAACCAGAGCACCCGGAGAAAACTCAGAGGCACTGGGAGAATGCGCAAACTCCACACAGTCACCTAAGGCTGGAATCGAACCGGGTCCCTGGCGCCGAGAGGTAGCAGTGCTAACCACTGAGCTACAGTGCTGCCTTGATGGCTCATTCCATGCACGCACCAACCTCTGTGTCAAAACATTGCCCCTTAGGTCCCCGCTAAATTTTTCTTTCACCTTTAACCTATGCTCTCTAGATCTGGACGCCCTATCCATGCCCTCATGATTTTATAAGTCTTTATAAGGCCACCCCTCAGACTCAAATGCACCAGGGAAAACAACCCCAGCCTATTCAATTTCTCCATGTAGCTCAAACTATCCAACTCTGGCAACATGTTTGAAAGGGTTCAGAAAAGATTGACAAGTTTCACAACATCCTTCCAATAGGAGGGAGACTAGAATTGCACATAATATTCCAAAATGTGGCCTAACCAATGTCCTGTACAGCTGCAATAAGACCTCACAACTCCTACACTCAATGCTCTGATCAATAAAGGAAATCATACTAAACACCTTCTTCACTACCCTATCTACCCGAGACTCCACTTTCCAGCAACAATGAACTTGCACTCCAAGGTCTCTTTGTTCAGCAACAATCCCTGGGACTTTATCATTAAATGTGCAAGTCCTGCTCTGATTTGCCTTTCCTAATCATAGCACCTCACATTTATCGAAATTAAACTCCATCTGCTACTCCTCGGCCCATTGGCCCATCCGATCAAGATCTTGTTATACTGAGGTAAACCTTCACTACTGTCTATTACAGGTCCAACTTTGGTGCCACCTGAAAACTTTCTAACTTTACCTTCTATGTTCATATCCAAATCATTTATATAAATGACAAACAGTAGCAAACACAGCACCAATCCTTGTAGCACACAGCAGGCCACAGGCCTCCAATCTGAAAAGCAACACCCCACCCTTACCCACGGTTTTCTACCTTCAAGCCAGTTCCATATTCAAATGGCTAGTTCAGGCTCTATTCCACGTGATCTAACCTTAGTAACCAGTCTGCCTGAAGGAACCTTGTCAAATACCGCACTGAAGTCCATATAGTTCAAGTCTACCGTTCTGCCTTTTCATTACTTCTTCCAAAAAAAACCCAACCAAGTTTGACAGACACGATGTCCCATGCACAAAGCCATGGTGACTCTCCTGAACCAGTCCCTGCCTTTCCTAAAACAAAAGAAAATTACAGCAGAGGAACCTTCAAGCCTGCACCGATCCAGATCCTCTATATAAACTTATTTTCTGAGGACCGGCATCCCTCTGTCTAGGTGTATATTAAATGATGGTATCAGACCCGCCTCTACCACCTCCACTGGCAACGGGTTCCAGGCACCCACCACCTTCTGTGTAAAGAATTTTCCATGCATACCTCCCTTAAACTTTTCTCTTCTTTCCTTGAACTTGGGACCTCTTGTAATTGAGTCCCAACTCTGCGAAAAAGCTTCTTGCTATCCACCCTGACTATACCTCTCATGATTTTGTAGACCTCAATCAGGTCTCCCCTCAATCTCCATCTTTCTAATGAAAATAATGCTAATCTATTCAACGTCTCCTCATAGCTAACACCCTTCATAGCATGCAACATCTTGGTGAACCTCCTCTGCACCCTCTCTAAAAAAAAAACTACGTTGTTTTGATAATATGGCGACCAGAACTGCACACAGTATTCCAAACGTGGCCAAACTAAAAGTCCCATAACAGCTGTACCATGACCTAGCAACTCTTGCGCTCAATACCCCACCCGATGAAGGAAAGCATACCTTCCTGACCACTATCGAGTTGCCACCTTCAGGGTACAATGGACCTGAACACCCACATCTCTCTGTACATCAATTTTGCCCAGGGCTTTTCCATTTACCATACAGTTCACTCTTGAATTGGATCTTCCAAAATGCATCACCTTGCATTTGCCCAGACTGAACTTCATCTGCCATTTCTCTGTCCAACTCTCAAACCTATCTGTATTCTGCTGCATTCTCGGACAGTCTCTTCATTACCTGCTTCTCCACCAATGTATGTGTCATCTGCAAACTTACTAATAAGACCCTTAAACAAGCTGACTTCATTACCTTGTTCCTTCCAGGCTTTAGTTACTACCTCCTTACTGTCCACGAACCATCTCATTTGGTTCCCACCCCCCTGCCACTTTAGCTTAAATCCTCCTCAACAGCGTTAGCAAAAGCACCCCTTAGGACATTGGGCCAGACTGGAACCAAATACCTGACCATCAGGTTTCCCTCCAAGAACTTGCCCAACACCATCAGGCTCACCGGTCTATAGTTCCCTGGCTTTTCCTTACCACCGTGTTAGCCAACTTCCAGTCTTCCGACACCTCATCTGCGACTATCAATGATGCAAATATCTCAGCAAGGGGCCCTGCAATCACTTGCCTAACTTCCCACAGACTTCTAGGTACACCTAATTATGTCCTCAGGATTTATCCACCTTTATGCATTTTAAAACATCCAGCACCTCCTCCACTGTAATATGGACATTTTTCAAGATGTCACCATCTATTTCCCCCCATTCTATATCTTCCATGTCCTTCTCCGCTGTAAACACTGAAGCAAAACACTGATTTGGTATCTCCCCATCTCCTTTCCAAAAAGCAGGCACCTCACATTTATATAAATTACACTCCATCTGCCATTCCTCAGCCCATCCGATCAAGATTCCATGTACTGAGGTAACCTTCTTCACTGTCCACGAGCCCTCCAATTTTGATGTCAACTGCAGCTAACTACACCTACGTTCACATCCAAATCATTTACATAAATGACAAAAAGTGGAGGACCCAGCATTGATCCTTATGGCACACTGCTGGTCACAGTTCTCCCTCTATCCTATGTGATCTAACATTGCTAACCAGTCGACCATGAGGTATCTTGTCGAACAGCTTAGTGAAGTCCATTTGGATCAGGTGCACCGCTCTACCCTCAATTATTTTCATTTCCTGTTGGACATAACATTTGCACTTCATTGATGTCAGACAATGATTATTAACCATTTGTCAGGCCAAGCTAGATATGGTAAAGTATTGCTGTATTTGGACAAAGACTGCCTTAGCGAAGAGGAGGTGAAAATAGTGCTGAACATAACACACCAAACACCTTCACTTCTGATCTTAATATGAAGCAAAGGTGAAGCAGATGAAGATGGCTAGGATTCAGATAATACCCAGAGGAACTCCTGCAGAGATGTTCTGGAGCTGACATGATTAACCTCCAAACATCACCTTCCTTTGTGCTCGATCTAGCGCCAGCCAGAATGTTTCCAAATGATTCCAACTTTGCAAAGGCTCTTTGGTACCACGATTGTCAAATGTAATCTTGGTGTCAACAGCCGGCAAGCTTACCCCTCAAGTTCTTTTTATCCATTTCTGAACTGAGCACTAAGTAGTCCTGGAGGAACACAAACAGAGACCTACTCAGTTTGTTGTTACTAGCCAAGGGCTGCTTGATAGACTTGTTAGATTAGATTACTTACAGTGTGGAAACAGGCCCTTCGGCCCAACACGTCTACATCGACCCGCCGAAGCGCAACCCACCCATTCCCCTACATTTACCCCTTTACATAACACTACGGGCAATTTATCATGGCCAATTCACCTAACCTGCACATCTCTGGACTGTGGGAGGAAACCGGAGCACCCGGAGGAAATCCACGCAGACACGGAGGGAATGTGCAAACTCCACACAGTCAGTCGCCTGAGTCGGGAATTGAACCCGGGTCTCAGGCGCTGTGTGAGGCAGCAGTGCTAACCACTGTGCCACCGTGCCGCCCGTTGTTGTTGACCCTTTCCATGACTTGATTGGTAATCATGAATGGAGTAATGATGTGGTAAGTGGTTTGGCTGCATTTGTCCTGACATTTGTGGACAGGGGACACCTGGGACAATTTTTCACATTGCCTGGTAAATGCCAGTGTTGCAGCTTTCTTGGTACAGCTGGTCAGGGGAATGGGAAATTCCTCAGCACAAGTCTTAAGTATTATTTCTGTATTATTGCCAGGGTCTATAGCATTTGCAGCATCTGACACCTTTGATATCATATTGAGTGAATCATACTGACTGAAGACTGACATTTATGATGCTCGAGTTCTTCAGAGGTCAATTATCCACTCAACACTTCTCACTGAATATTACAATGAATGCATCAGCCCACCTTGTGAAACGTGGTGGGGCCCACCTTGAGGACCAGAATATTCACAGAGCCATCTCCTCCATGGAGTTGCTTATATATCTACCACTGTTCATGACTGGTTGGGGCAGGATCCAGTGGTCCAGCGCTTGTGGAAACACTCAGCTCTGTCCAACACTTGCTGCTAAAGCACTTCATATGCCTTAGTCTTGGATTGTAGCTTCAACATGAAGACACCTCATCTTTGGTGGTTTTCCTGGCATAGCTTACTGTGCTCTTCATTGAATCAGGGTTGGTCTCCTGACTAGTGGTAGTGGAGGAAAGACCAGGACAGGACAAGTGCTGGAATACAATTCTGCAGTTGTTAATGCCCAATATGTCTCATACGTACTCAGTCTTAATTTGTTTGATCACTTCCAAACCTATTCTATTTGATGGCAGAATTTAATTTGAACAATTTGATTGGTGACATGATTTTTTCAATCCTGGAACTTATTACTTTGCAAGACCTTTGTGTCAATTAATGCAGTGCTTCCCAGTTTAGGCAGACTCATAGTAAGTGCAGTAGAGTAAAACCACCTCCTCTTTACCATTAACGTACCTCAACCCAACTACTGTATATGGTCAAGCAGCTGCTGTACTATTACAGCACTCTTTCATTTGTAATGTTAACTGGGAACATAAAACTGTTTAGACTTCAGCTTTATGCTGCACAGAAGCAAATGGATTGAGACTGCTCAAGTTCTACTCAAGGACATTAACTGTCAGGCAAATGGCAACACCCAGTGCTCTGTCTGCTACTTCCCAACATGAATGGCCAATCCACCTTCAACAATTATTAGGTGCAAGAAAAGTAAAATAGAATCAGAACTTAGTTACCAGAGGCATCTATAGAATGGCAAGTTTAAGCAGCAATGCTTAATCAATTCTGAAAAAGGTC
This sequence comes from Hemiscyllium ocellatum, assembly GCF_020745735.1. Taxonomy (NCBI): domain Eukaryota; kingdom Metazoa; phylum Chordata; class Chondrichthyes; order Orectolobiformes; family Hemiscylliidae; genus Hemiscyllium; species Hemiscyllium ocellatum. The sequence continues at coordinate 7,226,204 of NC_083443.1, read as the reverse complement.
ACAAATTAACTTTTGGTCAACCAGTTCTCAAGCTCACTTTGTCTAAAGACTCTGCTAAACATTACACCTGTCTAAATCACAAAATAACAGTGGAAATGCATTGCTGCACACTGTCAAGCTCTGACTTGTCTAAGTTGAATAGATTTGGTGCCAACTTGCTCTAAAGGATTTCAGTGCCATGTGTGAATTGCTACTACAGCAATGCTGTCATCTTGCTATTCGTCATACAGATCCTTTCCAAACGCAAGGCAGAGACTGCCAATATCTATTAAAAGGATTTTTACATTATACAGTGCTACATCTTCTGAAAAAAGTTAACTTTTTATTGTCCTTCAGTCAATAAACTCAAAGTTGTGTGTAAATCCAATAGGGGCTCAGGAACAAAATAAACCAAACATAAAACATTCTATCACAAGGAGTGGAGCACAAACACATTGAGGCATAAAAGGCTAAACTAAATAAGCATGGAGAAATAGGGAAAAATATGCTAAGATGAAATAAACAGATATGTGAGAAGGTACATGTGCAAAATAAACGAGTTGGTCTGAGTGGCCTTTTTTTGTGCTGCAACCTCATACAAAGTCAAACCCAATTTAAACTGTAAACACAGGAGCCTCTACTAACCAAAGCAAAAAAAGTTCCTCTCACTCATAACTTTCAGTCCCTATTCACATTACAGCACTGCATTAAAATTGCTGAGGTCTTATGCTCCATAGGCAGGCGACACCTGAAATGGTGGATTATCTCTGCTTCAGGCTGTGTAGGTCAAACCATTGATTACAGCTAAGACAGAGACAGATACATTCTTGATTTGTAAGGGGACCAAGAGTTATTGAATGAAGGGAAGAGAATGGAGTTGAGAAACAGACCATCTATGATTGAATGATGATACAGATTCAATGGGCCAAATGGTTTAATTCTGTTTCCATATCTTATGGCCAAAGACTTCTGCAAAAATAAACGCCTAAGCTGGCCATACTTTTCTCCAAAGACACCCACATCCAGTGAAAGAATTACTCTCGCTTTTATTGACCACAGCATTCATCTCGGTCACAGATCAGCAAGTTGAATTTCATGCTGCAGCCTGTCCTAACTGATCCCAAATAATAGAGAAGGATCAAGATCAAAATTAATTTCATTAGCTTTACACATGTTGCTGACATAAATAATTACTCTAAAATTACAAATAGCCAGGACATGACATTTGATATTTGTGTTGATGTATCCACCAGCGATTACTTTTCAAAGCCTAAACATCTCCACTATCTTTTGTGGAAACTGTACACTACGTAATTATAAAGACAGCAAAGTACAAAGATGTGAAATAATAACTAGACGTCTGCTTGAAATGAAACATCTTCATTTTCCCTTTGCAATATTGAATTGTGACAGCAAACTGAATTAGAGCTATATAAGTATTTCACCTTCTGACTAGGGGCTCCTGTACCCTGGGATCATAGAATAGAATATCCTTTGTTGTCACATGTACTGTAGTACAGGCACACAGTGAAAAGCTTTTACAATGGCTGATTTTAATGACACCATCTTAGGTTCTAGTACCAAGGTACAAATCTTAGATACAAAATAGGAATAAGAAAAAGTAGTAACATTAGTGTCTAAAAAAAATTAGAAATCAGGTCGTTAGAACACAGTCAAAGGATTGATGTTACAGTCAAATAGCAGCAACTCAGCACGTGGTCTGATCACCCGTGCCAGGCTCCAGTCCAACAACTGCCCTGCTCCACTCCAAGCCTCCAGTCCCTGCCACACTGACACAAGGCAAGTTGCGTTGATCTGGGACCCGGGTTTCCCCTCGTGCTGCTCCAGGACTACTAAAGAAGGAAAAAAAGAAACAAAACAAAGAACAGGTGGAGCAGAGGAGCTGCAGTAGGAGCATCCTACTGTCATACAGCATAGAAACAGATCCTTAGGTCCAACTGGTCCATGCCAACCATAATCCCAAATTAAACTAGCCCCACCTGCTTGTGCGTGGCCTACATCCCACCAAATATTTCTTATTCTTGAACTTCTAATTGTTTTTTTAGAAATGTCCTAACCGTAACCCACATACACCACTTCCTGTGGAGGTTCATTCCACACATAAACCATTCGAAAAGAAGGTTATGAGGGGCAATTTTTTCTCCTCTCACCTTAAAATTATGCCACCTTATCTTAATATTTCCCAGCCTAATGGAAAAGACATCTGCCAGTCATCTTAAGAGTCATACAGAACATAAATAGACCCTTCGGTCCAACCAGTCCATGCCGACCAAAATCCCAAACTAAATCAGTCTCACCTGCCTGTGCCTGACCAATATCCCTCCAATTCTTTCCTATTCATGCACCTGTCCAAATATCTTTTAAAATATTGTAATTGTACCCTCATCCAGTACATCCTCTGGCAGTTCATTCGACACACAAACCACCCTCTTAAAAAACTTGCCTTTCATGTCTTTTATTCTCTCTCCTCTCACCTTAATGTACTCCCTGATCTTGAAATCCCCCAACTTTGCTTAGTCAACCAATCCTCTATCTGTGTTAATACTTCACCTATAATGTCATGCATCTAGATAGAAATTATCCAGTTGGGCAGACACAGCATGGGTTCATGAAGGACACGAAGGACTAATCTTTTGGATTCAATAAAGATATTATGAACATGGTGGACAAAGGGGACTCAGTAGATGTGATAGATAGTACATAGATTTCCAAAGGCCTTCAACAAGGTGCTATACAAGCAGCTGCTGCATAAGATAAATATGCATGGTGTTACAGGTAGAGTATTAGCATGGACAGAGGACAGAGGACTGGTTGGCTAACAGGAAGCAAAGAGTGGGGATAAATGAGTGCTATTGTGGTTGGCTGTCAATAACTGCTGGTGTGCCTCAGGGATCAGTGTTGCGTGTTACTCAATTTACATAGATGATTTGGAGTCGGGGACCACGTGCAGTGTGTCAAAGTTTGCAGACGAAACGAAGATGAGCAGCAGAGCAAAGTGTGCAAAGGACTGTGAAACTTTGCAGTTGAACATAGGTACTTTAAGTAATGGGCAGATGAGAGTCTGGCAGATGGAGTGCAATGTTACTAAATGTGAAGGCATCCATTTTGATAGGAATAACAGTAAAAAGGACTATTACTTGAATGGCAAAAAAAAATTGCAGCATGCAGCTGTGCAGCAGGGCCTGGGTGTCCTTGCACATGTATCACAGAAGGTTGGTCTGCCCGTGCAACAATAATTACAAAGGCAAACAGAATTTTGTCTGTTCATTGTTAAAGGGATCAAGTTTAAAAGCAGGGAGGTTATATTGCAGCTGTATAGGGTGCTGGCAAGGCCACACTGAGGATACTGCATGCAGTTTTGGTCTCCTTACTTGAGAAAGGAGTACTGACACTAGAGGGGGTACAGAGGAGATTATTTCCAGAGTTGAGGGGTTTTGACTTACGAAGGGTGAGTAGACTGGGATTACATTCACTGGAATTTAAAAGAATGAAGGGGAATCTTATAGAAACATAAAATTATAAAAGGAATAGATAAGCTAGATATAGAGAGGATGTTTCCACTGGCAAGTGAAACTAAGACAAGAGGGCATGGCCTCAAAATTAGGAGTGCAGATTTAGGACTGAATTGAAAAGGAATTTCTTCACCCAGAGGGTGTATCTATGGAAGTATTTGATGCTACTTCAGTAAATGTTTTTAAAGCCAAGACAGATTTTTTTGAACAATAAAAGAATTAAGGGTACGGTGAGAGGGCAGGCAAGCAGAGCTGAAGCCATGAAAAGGTCAGCCATGATCTAATTGAATGGCAGAGCAGACTCAAAGGGCCAGATGGCTACTCTTGCTCCTAGATCTTATGTTTTTAAGATAACTACCATCAACTCTATTTATACACCTCACGATTTTATAAACCTCTAAGTTCATCTCTCAACCTCCCACCTTCTAAGGAAGTAAAAAGTCCAAGCCAATCCAGTCTCTTCTTATAACCTAAATGCTACAAATCCAGTAACGTGCAGGTAAATCTCTTCTGAACCCTTCCCAGCTTAATATCCTTCCTATAATAGGGTGACCAGAACTGGATACAGTACTGCAGAAGAGGCCTCACCAATATCTTGCACAACCTCATCATAACGCCCCAGCTCCTATACTCAAAAGGAGTGAGTAATGAAGACAAGTTCCTTAAACACCCTAGGCGTGACGCAAACTTCAAAGAGTTATGTACTTGAACCTCTAGATCTCTGTTCTACAACACTATCAAAGGACCCACTTTTAACTGTAGTCGTGTTGCCCTTGCATTTTGGTAAAAACAAACAATATCTCGTATTTATCCAAATTAAGCTCCATCTGCCATTCTTTAGCCATTGATCAAGACTTCTTTGTAATCTTAGATGACATTTAATGTCCACTATATCAATTTTGATGTCATCCTCAAACCTACCAACAATGTCTTCTATATTTTCACTTAAATCATTTATATAATGACAAAAGTGGACCCAGCACCAATCCTTATTGGCCAGAGTCTAAAATCCACTCTACAAGTACCTTTAGCATTTTGTTGATTACCACTACACTACTACTTATTCCTCCAAACCAATTGAAAGTTGTGTCATATTAGTCTTCACTTTCAGGACAGCAGGATGACAGATGGTGTGCAGCAACAAGCCTTCGCCCATACAGAAATGTGTGAAAGCCACAGTTCTAGTGTTTTACAACTCAAATAAGAGTGAACAATAAAACTCTATCCCAAGCAGTGAAACCAACCTACGGTAAAAAGACACAGAAGCAAGATGATCCAAATGTATGAACATTTTTATATTTGCTCAATTACAAGTTGAGCGGCACAGTGGCTCATTGGTTAGCACTGCTACCTCACAGCACTAGGCCCCAGATTCGATTCCAGCCTTGGACAAATGCCCGTGTGGAGTTTGCACATTCTCGGTGTCTGTGTGGGTTTCCTCCGGGTACTCCGGTTTCCTCCCACATTCCAAAGATGTGCAGGTCAGGTGAATTGGCCATGCTAAATTGTCCATAGGTATTAGGTCTGAGGGGGGTGGGTTAGTCTTCGGAGGGTCGCTGTGGACTTGTTGGGCCGAAGGGTCTGTTTCTACACTAAGGAATTTAAACTAATCTAGATTACTGGTACAACATTAAGTGATCCCATTTAAATCTCCCCTAGCACTTCTCATTCATGCAAGACTGATTCTCCAAGGCTTATCACAAGTTTTTCATCCTCACTGCTCCATGCTTGATCTATACCAAACAAACCTTTCCTCTATTTTCAGATTAAATGCTCAGATTGAAGTTGAAACAGAGATCATACAGGTGATGTCAGTCAAATTGAAAATGAGTCATAATAGCTGATGATTAGCAACAATTTATGCAGCCTATTTGACTATGCTTTAATCCTTAATGTAGAGAATGGAGACTGGAAAGGTTGTCACAGCGTCATAGTTCTGGGAAAACTGGAATGTAAATGATTGGAAAATAGCATTGTAATATCTCCAAATAAAAAAACAAATCGCTGGAAAAACTCAGCAGGTCTGGCAGCATCTGTCAAAAGAAAACAGTTAATGTTTTGGATGCAGTGACTCTTCAAAACTGATTTAGTTCAGAAAAAGCTTTGTATATATGCTGAAGATGGAGTGGCAGGGAGGAGTAGAAATCAACAGGTGGAGATGCAGCTCAGAGGGCTTATTGCACAAGATCAGTCCATTATAGTGAAGTAATTGAAAACAGACACTTTTACATGTTTCTGGTCACTGCATTTTCATTTTCTTTCACAGACAGCATGTGTAGACAAACTCCTTGCCACTACCTCAAAGCTCCACATACAAAGCAGCATGGTGGCTCAGTGCCTGGCACTGCTGCCTCACAGCGCCAGGGACCCAGGTTCAATTCCAGCATCAGGTGACTGTCTGTGTAGATATTCCCAGTGTCTGCTTGGGTTGCCGCCCACAACCCAAAGACATGCACGTCAGGTGAATTGGCCATGCTAAATTGTCCGTAGTGCGAGGTACATTAGTCAAGGGTAAATATTGGGTAGGGGAACGGTTCTGGGTGGGTTACTCTTCGGAGGGTCGGTGTGGACTTGTTGGACCGAAGGGCTGTTTCCATACTGTGGGGAATCTAACCTAATCTAAAACTCATTTGTGGGTAGGCCCCTTGTGTTTTCACAGTAAATATCCAGGTCTCTGTTTCTGCACTGTATTGAATTATAGTATATTTTATATTATCCCACCATTCTTCCTACAAAAATACATTGTCATATATTGCTAAGTCTCATCAGTATCTGCCAGCCACTTCTTTCTTGAAATCTATCAATGAAAGCCATACAGCTCACAACAAATTGTAATATCTGGAAATGTTAAGCAGGGACTTACTGTAGTGCAGAATATAAACAGAAGCAACATGGAAATAATATAGTTGAGTATCAGGAAGCTGTAGTGGCTAATGAATTTTTTGGACTTGAGGAAGGTTTGTTGAGGAGATGCCCAGGGGACGCCTGCTTGCCCTAATGTATATATTAATGGCCTTGACCTTAGCACACAGCACACAGTTCCAAAATTTGTAGATGGTACAAAGCATGGATACATTGTAAACTACAAAAGAGGACATAGGTAAGTTAGTAGAATGGTAGATGGAGGTACAGGAGCAGAGGGCCTGAAGCTTGTAGAGGACAGTGGCTCACTCTCAACTGGCCAACTACTCTGGTAGCACACTTTACGGGAATATGCCAAGGCGAACAGTGTAGAAAAGGAAACATTACAGGGATGAGGAACTTCAGTTCAGAGAGTTGGGAATCTGTTCCTTGAAGAAGCAGATGAGAGGAGATTTGATAGTCTTATTCAAAAGCATGAGTAAGCTGCAGAGAGGAGAAAAGGAAAATCTGCTCATTTAAGTAGAAGGATCAAAAACAAGACATTACAGATTTGAAAGGTAACTGTCAAAAATAGTGGAGAAACGTTTTCATGCACAGCATGGTTAACATACAGGAGTGTGATGAAGGCAGATTTACTTGACACATCTGAAGAACTGGGGATCATTATCTAAAAAAGTAAAAATGTGCAAGGATACAGGGAGGAGGGCATGAGCTGAATTTCTCAGATGTTGGTGCAGACAGGGCAGGCCTAATGGTTCCATTCTATGATCTGCAAGTATTTAAATTGTGTCACGCAGACCCAAATCATTAATGTACATCAACAAAAGCAACAGTATTAATATCAATTCCTGGAGACTCCACTATACGTTTTCAGAAGCTCCAAAAAGAAAACACTATTGCCTGTCATTCAGCCAACTTCACATCTATACTACTACTTTCCCTTTAATCCATTGGTTTTAACTTTGTTGGCAAATCTATTATGTGGCATGTTACCAACCATTTTCAAGTCTATAAAAACTGCAATTACTTCTTTTATCAACTGCCCTAAATTTGTATCCTTTGGCTCTTGATCTTTCCAACGAGAACACTTTTCCCAATTATTCTGCTCTAAAAAAATCTCAACTCTTTAAGGAAAAGAGTCTCAATTTCTCAAATCTATCCTTGGAAACCTTATGAATTTGTTCTTCAAATCCTACCTAAAGCATGACATGTAGAATTGAGCAACTTCTCCAGTTCTCCAGCCAAACCAGTGTTTCATTCAAGTTTAAAGTAAAATCCTTGTTCTTGTACTCTGTGCTTACTAATAAAGCCCAGGGCATTGTATGTGTTGACTGTGATCTCAACTTGTGCTATCATCCACGTTGACTGTCACAAATGTATCCCTGGTCTCTCTGCTCATGCAAACCCTTTAGAATCATATCTCTTGTTCTATATTGTCACTTTTCTTTCTCCCAAAATGTGTCACTTCACATTCCTCTGCATTGAATTTCACTTACTACTACTTTGCCTGTTCTACCAACGTATCAATGTCCTTTGGAAGTTCCACATTATCCAGCTCATCGTTCATAAGGGATCCCAATTTTAGATATTTATGTGGGAATACAAAGGATGTAAAAGGAAGAAGTGAAGCAATGAGCTAATTTGCCCACAGGTTAGATCACAAAGTTTTTGGTAGCATCTAGCAGAATACAGAGGAAAGCAGGAATAAAAGCAAATTCTCGAACAGTTGACACCCAATGAGCAAGAGTCAAGATTAGAAAAGCACAGCGGGTCAGGCAGCATCCGAGGAGCAAAAATAAAATCAATGCTTTTGAGAAAAGCCCTTCATCAGCCCTCCTGATGAATGGCTTTTGCCCGAAACATTATTTTTTTCCTGCTACTCGGATGCTGCTTTACCTGGTGTGCTTTTCCAGCACCACTTGAACCTGAGTCTAATCTCCAGCATCTGAAGTACCCACTTCTGCCTACTCAATAAGCAAGGCTGTGTGGAAGTTATACCAAAGGATTAGAAACCTGTAAAAGTAATCTTTTAATGGAAAGGCAAAGGGACAAGATGAGAAACTATGAACTATACAGCTCAACACCAGTAAAGGGTCAGTTTCCAGAGACTAGAATATAAACATAAAATTAATACTTATGTATGAAGATGTATCCTAATCAATAGCCAGCACATATTTAGGCAAGTTACCTTATTACTGGGCATTTTCCTCAAAATATAATAAATAAAGTGTCTGGATTTTCAACAAGAGCTTGGTAACATGCCAAAGAGAAAACCTATTGATAAAATGAAGGCAGATAATGTTAGTTTGGAACATGGATATGAAGTTGGTTAAAGGACTTCGTACTGAATAGGAATAGTGGAAGGCAAATCGGAATAGAATTTGGAAAAAAAAATCTAGAAAATATGGAAAGGAAATAAGTATCAACTGCTTTAGAGTATGAAATTGATGAAAGTGGTTCCTTGTGTAATTACATTCTATAAAGAAGAGCCTTTTAGATGCCTACGGAACCTCAGTTGCTGGCCCCAAAGTGCTCCCCCACTGACACCTCTGTCACCTGTTCTGCCTTATTTTCTAAGATTAGGTCAAGTTCTGTACCTTCTCTAGTAGGTACATCCATGTACCGACTCAAAAGTTTCTTGTACACACTTAAAATTCCTCTCCATCTAAACCCTTAACACTATGGCAGTCCCAGTCAATGTTTGGAAAGTTAACATCCCCTCCCATATCCACCTATTATTCTTACATATAACTAAAACCACCAGACAAATGCATTTTAAAATTTCCCACTGACTATTAGGGGGTCTATAATACAATCCCAGTAAAGTGATCACCCCTTTCTTATTTCTCAGTTACTCCCAAATAACTTCCCTGGATGTATTTCTGGAAATATCCTCTCAGTACAGTTGCAAAGCTATCCCTCATCAAAATGCCACTCCCCCAACTCTCTTGCCTCCATTTCTGCCCTTTCTGTCACATTTACATCCTGGAACATTAAGCTGCCAGTCCTATCCATCCTTGAGCCATCCTGTAATTGCTAAGATATCCCAGTCCCATGTTCCTAACTATGCCCCGAGTTAGGGCCTCTTGCATTGAAATACAGAAGAGCCTCGATTATCTGAATGAGATGGGTGGGCAGTATTTCGTTCAGGTAGTTTATTATTCGGTTAATTGATTTCTTCTGGGACTGCGAAGTCTGCTCCCTGTTCTGAAGACGAGGCAGCGCGTTTCAGGGAGCAGAGTCAGTTTTTAATCATTGTACCTGCAAATAAAAGACACGACCAGGGTTGTATCAGTGCAATGATTCTATCGGGACCTCAAGATCTCCTTCGGATAATCCTATATTCGGATAATTGATATTCAGATAATCGGAGTTCCTCTGGAAAAGCAGCTTACCTTATCAGTCTTACCTCGTTCTCTGCTTTGTCCCTGCCTGCCCGGACTGTTTGACTCGCTTCTGTTCTCAACTGTACCAATATCAGATTGATCTCTTTCCTCACTGTCCCCCTGGGTCCCACCCCCTCTCCTTACCAGTTTAAATCGTCCCGAGCAGCAAGCAGCACTAGCAAATCTCCCTGCCATTACGTTAGTCCCCTTCCAATTCAGGTGTAATCTGTCCTTCTTGTATAGGTCACTTCTACGTCAGAAGAGATTCCAATGATCCAAAAATGTGAATCCCTCTCCATACATCAGCTCCTCAGCCATGCATTCATTGGCTCTATTCTCCTATTCCTCCCCTCACTAGCTCATAGTACCAGGAGTAATCCAGATATTACTATCTCAAGGACCTCCTTTGTAAATTCCTGCCTAACCCTCTATGTTCTCCCTTCAGAACCTCAATCTTTTCCCTTCCTATGTCACTGGTTCCAATGTGTACAGATTGGCCCTCCTGCTGGCCCCTCTCCCCCGTGAGAACATTCTGCACCCTCTCCGAGACATCCTTGATCCTGGCACCAGGAAAGCAACACACCATTCTGATTTTTCGCTGCTGGCCACAGAAACATCTGTCTGTGCCTTGGAGTAGAGAGTCCCTGAACACCATCGATCTCTTGGAAGCCGATGTACCCCTCATTGCATTAGAGCCAGTCTCAATACCAGAAACCTGGTGTTCGTGCTACATTCCCCCGAGAATCCATCACCTCCTACATTTTCCAAAACAGCATACTTGCTTGAAATAGGGAGAGCCACAGAAGATTCCTGCACAACCTGCTTATCTCTCTTACCTTTTCTAGAGCTAATCTATGTGACTGTATCTGCGACTTTGTATGTTATTGAACGCACAGAGATCTGTGTATTATTAAGCAGCAACTAATGCTTATAGCATTAGCTTATAGCATCTAATGCTTCGCAGGAGGCTCCACAGCACTGATGATGTCTCCTAGCCAGGGGACGAAACGTTTGCAACAAAAACTTCCAGCTCGGCGAACAGAACCACTACAACAAGCACCCGAGCTACAAATCTTCGCACAAACCTTGAATGCTTATCGCTTCAGAGGGAACTTCTGAGCAATGCTTATGGCGTTTTCCCCAAAGATTTTGCTTCTTTTAAGTTTACAGTACTTTTTCTCATACAATAACACTTTGCCTAAATAAAGCAGTCTTGAAGCCAAATGGCTGACAACTATCTGGAAATGTTAATTTGTAAACAATACATCATTGTGGCAGTAATGCCCTTACAGCATCTAATAGTGATACATTGGGTCATTCAAAGCATCTGGCAGAAGCTGACCTTAGTCATTCGGATGCTTACTTCTCCTGCACCCAAAAGGGAAGTATTTCAACCAAGTTGATAAGTTTTATTGACAGCTTGGTGGGCCAAACCACCACACTCTGGCCCTGCTTTATTTTAATAGATTCTTCTCCCTGTTTGGTTAACGCACTACAATAAAGAACTATTTAGCATTCAATTAAGAATAGCTAGCTCAAGATTAGCTTGCCCGAAAGTGCTATTGTCCCCACAGGGGTCAGATGAATTTGCACTTTCATGACTGGGTCTCTGTAAAAACTTTTATTCGTTTGATTCAAGTAGTTCATCTAAAATAAACCAACTTGTTGGCTTAAAGTTGTTTTGTCTCACAAGTGCTTTTCTGCCTTCAGTGAAGGCAGGTGAATGCCCACCATGAGACATGTAGAACTACAATTGCCAGCACATGAAGCAAGTATTCTGTCTCAGGGCCATGACTGTTTTAACCAGATTAGTACCATAAATCATCAGCCATGATGGCAAGAAATGTGGTATCTATTTCGTGATATCTAGTGTACAGTCCAAGAAGGGTCAAATAAGGCATAGTTCCCACTACCAATTACTATATATTGGCTCCCCCTTGAAGGCAAGTGAGTGTGTGTGGGACATCAGGTGAAGGCAGAACCAGTACAACAAAAACTATGTGCATCAACATTAGAAATGCCAGGTTGTACATCAGAACAAAGCTGAATAACTAACTGTTGCCATGGTGCTTAAGTTGTCAGCACATGGTTTAATTACGGAATACCATCCTGCTCCTACTGACAAACAAAAAGCAATCAACCAAATGCCATGAAAGAAATGGAGTCATATTTTACAACGGCAGTGAAATTAAAACTGTAGAATTGAAACGTACATAGAATTTTATAACATCTACAGTGTTGGCCTGTAAAAGGCTGCCCTTGAGAATACAAAAGGACTGAATTTGGAAAATCCACTCTCAGGGTTCTGTCAAAGATGGGGAATTTAGAAGTTATTGACCAATGAGTATTAGAGGCAGCTTGGCTTTGGAGACTTCCAGTTCTACCAAATTCAAGATGACAAACCTGTGTAATAGGGACACAAAACAGAAATGGAGCTGATCAGGAGCTTCAGCACAAAAAAACATCCTCACATAAAAGTTAACCTTAAGCGAGTAGCTGGGCTGCGACATTAACGTTGTGGATGGGCTTCTTGGTTGATATTCTTCACACATACTACCAAATGTTTCTATCAGTAACAATGCTAATAGCAATTGCATATACAAGCATAATATACAATTCAAAACTGCCTGGAGGGAGCACTATCTCCATTATGCATAACCTAGAACTATAAGTGGGCGTTTTTTCAGTTTCAAGTAGACAGAATACAAAAAATTACACGCCTACCACTATGCTTTATCCTAGCAACATCATTGTCTAACTGCACATTTAACCCACCTCCCACCCACTAAACCTGGGACAATTGAGTGAATCCCTCCAGGAGCAATTAGGAATGCATACATGCTTAAATGATATTAGTGAATTATATGCTGAACAACAATAGAACATGTTAGAGAGAAAGCTACAAAGAGTAAGAAGCATACAAAAAAAAGAGTAAGAAGCAAACATTTGAGGATACATACAACACGGAGGGGTGACCCCACAAAGAAAGTGCACACCATCAATATGGACAAAAATATTTTCATAACTTTTCTGAGCAGTGGTATATACAGTTAATTAAAGCTTTCCACTGGAGGACAAAAGGTACAAAAATTAAAGGGGGTCAGATTCTCAAAAGTACTGATTATTTGCAGTTAAAAGACCTGAAGTGTCAAATTTGGAAAGTAGAGTAGGTAGACAGATACTAGTCAATGTACGAAAACAGGAATCATTCCATACTGGAATAAAACAAAAAGAAAGCAGTTGGTGGCCATCTGAAAAAGCAAAAACAGAAATTGCAGGGGAAACAACAGGCTGGCAACATCTATGGATGGAAAACAAGAGTTAACATTTTAATTCCAGTGCCCTTTTTCCAGAACTAGAATCAACTTGGAAAGTGGCATTTAAACCGGCAATGAGAGGGGAAGTCCAGAGAAAGAAAATAAAGGGTAGGCACACAAAGGAATTAGTGAGTTTTGAAGAGATTTTGGATGATGCGAGTTTGCTCGCTGAGCTGGAATGTCTGGTTTCAGACGTTTCATCACCATACTAAATAACATCAGTGAGCCTCCAGTGAAGAACTGGTGTTATGTCCTACTTTCTATTTGTGTGTTTAGGTTTCTTTGGGTCAGTGATGTCATTTCCAGTTGGAAAGCCATGCTTCTAGGAATTCTCATGCGTGTCTGTTTGGTTTGTCCTAGGATGGGTGTGTTGTCCCAGTCAAAATGGTGTCCTTCTTTGTCTGTATGTAAGGATACTAGTGATAGTGGGTCATGTCTTTTTGTGGCTGGTTAATGTATCCTGGTGGCTAGTTTTCTGCCTGTTTCAATAATGTAGTGTTGATTACAATCCATGCAAGATATTTTGTAAGTGACGTTTATATTGCTTGTTGTGTGTATAGGATCTTTCAAGTTCATTAGTTGCAGTTTTAGTGTGTTGTTGGTTACCATGATACCAAGAGGTTGGAGTACTGTGGTATCATTTCAGAGATGTCTTTGACGTAGCTAGGGTTTCTGGGCGCATTGTCTCTTTGTTTGGGTTTGTTGCTGAGAAAATCGGTGGACTGTTTATTGGGTACCGATTCTTTTTGAATACACTGCATAGGTGATTTTCTTCTGCTCTTCTCTCAAACAGAGACACGCTCAAAACTCCATCAACAAACACGTCGATTTGGACCCCATCTACCATCCTGAGAAAAAGAACTGGAAATGACATCACCAAACCAAAGAAACCTAAATACACATAGAAAGCAAGATATAACACTAACGCTTCACCAGAAACCCACTGATGGCCTTACTTAGTATGGTGACATAACGTGTGAAACCGAATCTTCCAGCTCATTGAACAAACTAACATCCAGAACACAAAGGAATCGTTGATAACTGGAAAAGGAGAAGCTAGATAGGAGATAATGGGAACAAATACAAAATGGATTCGCCAAATTGAAAGCTACCCATTTCATTACAGGATCTGTAGTATTGAAGTAGGTAATAGATAAGAAAAGGGATGCTTATATTCTAAGATTGTTAAATTCTATATTGAATCCTGAAAGCTATAAAGGTGCCTAATGGAAATGAGATGTTGTTTTTCCAGCTTGCATTCAACTTTGCGGGATTACTGCAGCAAGCCTGAGAAAGAAATGTTGGCATAGGGACACAGTGGAGTAACGAAGTGGCAGGCAATTGGAAGCACAGGGTGGTTCTTAGAGACAGAACATCTGTTTTACAATGCAGTCACCCCAATATTGTTTGCTATCAATTCCCTGCCTCTTGATGATGGCAGACAGGTTTCTTTGAGATTTATTTAACCAAGCTTTCAAGCAGGATGAAAGACGAAGGTTTTCAATCATCTGACACTCGGTAAGTGAGGGTCCAGCTTTAAAGGCTTGCCAATGCTCCATGGAACTACAACTCTTCCAAACATACCCTCGCTCTGTATCAACCTGCTCCTGTCATGCAAGAAAAAAATAAGGCCAGCTTGTTCCTCAACTTGTAATGACATTTTCAGCTGGCTTAAACTTGTGATTGATATGTAGCACAGAAAGTTAAGCTTATCAAACAGAAATGCTCAATAAAGTATTGGTGGAATTCTGAAAAAGACTGCTGGAGAAACTCATCAGGTCTAGGAGCATTTGTGGAGAGAGAAACAGACTTCGTGTTTGAAGTTTGGTATGCCTTTTCTTCAGAATTGAAAGTTGTGGTTAGTCTTTATTCTTTTGACAGGAGCAGAGGAGCAGCAAGAGGGCAGATGGTATAGAGGCCCAATGCAAAAGTCAAAGAGGTGGAGGAAAAAAAGGGGTGTAAATTCATGGTGTAAGGGGAGAGATTAGCCCTTGCTACAAAGTGCAAAGTAAACAAAACATGGCTAACTTGGGGGCTAGGAGGAGGATATGGTTGAGAATTTAAGAAAAACAGAAGGTAGACAAAGTGTTCAGTTTCTGAAGTTATTGAAGTCAATGTTGAGACCTCAAGCCTGTAAAGTACTAAGCGGAAAAAGCTATTATTCCAGCTTGCATGTGCTTTGCTGGAACATTTCTGACTTGGGTCTGCTGCAATTTCTGCATGAGAGCAGTGGTTTATTGTAGTGACAAGCAACTGAGATGTGGGGTCATTCCTACAGGCAAGCCAGAGGTCGTCCACAAAACAGTCACCGAGTCTGAGCTCAGCAACGTAAAGGAGATAACAATGCAAGCAGTGAATGCAGCAAACTTGGTTGAAAGTACCTGTGAATCACAACTTCTACTGGAAGGTCCACTGGACGCCTTCAATGAAGGTGGTGAATGTGTAAGGGTTAAGCTTACTGTGATTACATGGGAAGGTGCCATGGATGCCATGAGTCCTTTCCGAGAGCTGAAAGTAAATGGGAGGAGAAGATGCATTTGGCGGGGTGAGATGCATTTGAGATGTTCAATGCTTATCAGTTGTTTGTACATACATGCAGTGGATGCTGGAGGGTAACATTTTGCCCTGCAGGGAGGGAGGATAGTGTGGTGTGTATGCGTGGGCGCGAGCAGAATCAAGTCATGCTGGAAATTGCACTGAGCTCCAGACTCCCACCACCTCTCCAAGGAAAAAAAATTCTCAAATCTCCTCCTCCTCAACCTTCTACTCTTTGGATTAAATCTACTAACCCTTCTACTGAAGGAAAAAGTGCATTCTTATCCATTTTGCCAATGCCCCAACACACCTTTAATCAAGTTCTCAAATTTCACTGCTCCAAGGAACCCCCATCTACCCAATCTTTCCTCATAATATCTCAGACCCTCCAGGAACAAGCAGCATCCTGGTCGATCTCCTCTGGACACGAGTGCAATCACATCCTTCCTATAATGTGGCAGCCAGCACTACAAGTACTATTCTAGTTGTCACCTAACCATCATTGTATACAGCTCCAGCAAAACATCTATTCTATGTCTCAGCTAAGAAATGAAAGTGCCCCAAATATCTTCATAAATATACCTACCCATCCTATCTTCAGATCTGTGAATATGCACACCAATGCCCCTATGATTAAAGAGTAAAAAATTGAAATATGAAGGGCACTTGTAACTTGAACCATCCACATGATTATAGAACTGACCTTTGAAACTATTTTAAAATCATGCAACCATTTTTATACCGATGAAATTGCTTTGAAAATGTTTTAAGACCTGTTATTTAAGTACTGCTAGTCTAAGATTGTAGGATGTCTAATTACTTTCTTCACAAACTTGGCAGATAACTTATACACAATTCCATAAACAACATTGTTGTGAACAAGGAGAAATCAGATATGATAGTCAAAGTATTTCTCAATAAATGAGAGAATTTAAAATTCCCCGAGAGTTCACCTACTCATTTGGATACTCTTCCACGGCTACTGGATCAAGATATTCAGAGAACATAAAGTGGACAATACAAGGTTAGCACTTCACTGTGAGGGCAGGCTAATCTCCTAAAGCACAGATTTCTTACAAGCACAATGCATCTTGAGCAATGGTTTCCACCCAACCCAAGAAAGTTCTACAATTCTATTTTTCCCACAAACTGTGAACCCTTCCCTACAGAGCTGTATTAATTACACACTTCAGAGAGGTATAAACAAAGAATGCTTTGTTGTCTGTAATTATCTTGTGTCATGGTGTAATGTTTACCTTTCAGAATTCTATTGCAGCTTAGTTTATGTTTTGAAAAGCAGCACAAATCATTTTCCTATCTCTAGCTTAATCTGTCACTCTGAACTAAGGCCATTAACAATAAATTAACATCTGGATAATTCAATTTGGAGTTTCTTTTCAAATAATTGGAAGAAACATGAATCTCGTTCTATTTTACCCTCCAAGTTACTGCTCCAACCCCTTTCAACTCAATATGCAACAATTCTGAGGAGGATAAGTATTGAAGCAAAGCCACGTAAAGCCTTCACAGAAGGCAAAGTGACAATTTGATGGTAAAGTTGAACAAGTCAGTGTGTACTATCATGTCTTTATCATGTCACAAGTCTTTTGTCTATAAACCATAAAAAATTCTATCAACTTAGGAGCACCCTCCCCAAAAAGGTCCTGCTTGCGATTTAATTTTTTCACCTGAAGATTTATGGGACTAAATCCCAATTCATAAATTCAATTTAGATATATCAGCAAGTCAGTGGAATAAATTTAAATTCAAATGCTGACAGGCAGACAAATTACATTTTGTAAGTAAGTGCTTGTCAGCAAATTGAATAATTTTGAAATTATAATCTTGGTTGTTAAATCGGTAACTTGGCAGATAACTTATACACAATTCCATAAACAATATTGTTGTGAACAAGGAGAAATCAGATATGATAGTCAAAGTATTTCTCAATAAATGAAAGAATTTAGAATTCCCCGAGAGTTCACCTACTCATTTGGATACTCTTCCAGGGCTACTGGATCACTGCAAAACTGTCATGACGCACTCTCACCACCAGGGTCTCCAGATAGCCATGATAAGTTGGAGCCCTGCCTCTCCTCCCCTCCCCCTTCCTGGCACAGGGATGTTGAAGCTAATAGTAGTGCCTCACCTGCTGCCACAGCCAAGATAGCTAACTCAGCAGAGCTGGAATCAGACTTGGGAATGTCTGGCCTTTGTGGTTTAGTGCAGTGAACTTTGCCAGCTAGCTGAAGCAGTTTTTGTGGCCTGCTTAATTTTAATTAGTTTAGTGAAACAAACAAGTGGAATTTAATAGGTCTCACGACTTCTTCAAACAAATGTCACATGAATATAAACTGGTTTGAGAGCACAACATGATTTTAAAAATTAGGTTATGATGTGGGTTTGAGTGAAATTTGGAAAAACTGATAAAGGTACAGAATGTCCAATGGCTCATCTGCCTCAAATTACAGTAATTATAAACTGCCCACTTGACATTTAAGCAGTTTGCATAATAACACACGTTTTGATATTCAAAAACTGAAGCCAGCACATAGTATTTCTTTTCATTTTGTTTACTGAGACCTTTTATGTAGAAAAATGCAAAACATCTGGTCACAGAATACAATGCTGCTGCTATCTGAGTAATGACGGTTTCAGTCCGCTTTTCTGATAAAACAATCACCTAACTTCAGAGTTCTCATTTCTCTCTCCACCTAATCTCTTCTCCAAGTATAAATCCTTGCTCAAGTACATTTCTATAGTTTTCACAATTTTCAGAATCAAAATGTCGAAAAGTCTTTTAACCAAAGTAGCACAAGGATAGGTTGGGGACATGAAAAAGGTTTCAAACTGTCTTAATGTATTGAATAAAAGTAATGCCTCATCAGTTATAAATTTTTTTGCCAGACAAAGACAAAAACAATCACAATTGGCTTTCACCCGGAAGCACCATTCATGGGAAGGGCCTGCAGAATTTCAACTTGCTGTGCAGACTGATTCCAAACAACCCAAGCGCTGCCCAACCCTGGAAAACCATTCCACATGTTTGGCATACAAATCTTCCCAGCAATACGATCTGCTTAGCTCTGGGGGTGGGGCCCTGAATCAAGTTTGTCTCAGGCTAGCAAAGACAGAAACTTGACTGAAAAGTACTTGCTAGGAAGCAAAGTTAAAAATTCATTTAAGAAGAGAAACTGGTTAAGTTAAAATGCTAAACTGCGACTCAATTTCTTGTTTTAAAAGAGATCAAAACATCATCTCTGAATACTAGTTTCTGCAAAACGAAGAGTTCATCAAAAAGAAGAATATGGCAACACAGATACAAATGACATTTCAAGCATCTGGATTCATCCCAAATCAAACTATTACTCACAAGCACTGGGTCAGTACAATTGTTTGATGTTTCATAAACAAGAGCTCTGCTTCCATGTACAGCATGAGTAATTCACTACAAATGTTATATAACCAAAGCAAAGTTACCAAACCAGAATTATGGAATTAAAAATAAACAGATTCTTAAAGCCTACAATAGAAGCTTTTTGTTAACCATAACTGCTGCAATTTCATCACTCTTCAATGTCTCACAAAAAAAAGTAATTACCATTGACCACTCAATCATTAAACACCTAACTGAAGCTATGGAACTTAAAATATTTGCTTTCCCCATTTCTGTGTTTGGAATTATTCTGTGGAATATGTTTGGAAAGGACGTAATTCACATTGGGGTTTCATCCACAGTTGAGAACAGAGTCTGGTCACAAAGACGTGTTATCATCAAATCAAAAGACTAATTAAGCAGAGCAGAACTTTAAATGATTAATTTGCATCACCATAGTGGTGTTTACATCATATTATTGTCAACATACTTCACAGTCAAACAGTTACTCGCTGGTGAGCCCAGTAGCCAAGTAAGCTTAACAACAGCGGTCTTTGGTGCTTGTAAGAGTAAATGATGGCCAGGGCACCAATGGAACACTGCTAGGTCCCCAAATGATGCCATCAGATCATTGAGAACGTACCAAGGGCCAAATGTCAAACATATCTGACAATACAGACTCCCTTAATAATGCACAGTATTATATATAGTGGACATTTTTTTCTCTCCTCTCAACTGATTCAGTCACAAATGTTTTCTGTATTCCTCTTCTAAACTCTGCACACCTACCCCGCCCTTGGGTACACCTGAATTTAAAAGAATGCAAACTTCAGTATTCCGAACAAGTCAAATGGCTGCCAGCAGTCTACGAGAAGGTATTCGTCAACACCACGCATTTCAGTGATTGAATATCCAAAAATATTTAACTATCAATTAGAGAACTGTTGCAATGGAGAGGAAACGATCTTGCAGCACGGTGAGGAATCTTGAGACTTGAGGTCAAATGAACTCAGCGACCCATGAATATGAGTATGAATTTAGAGCAGGTAGCACTGAGGCTCCTCAAATTCGGCTCTGGTCGGCAGAACCCACCCAGGTCCCACGGGTTCAAAGCTAGAAGGGGTGCACGGGATTGTCTGACAATGGGAAGCATACCCCGCCTACCTCTACCTCCATGCCTCATGATCCCCTTCCCTCACCCCGGGCCAGCACATTCACTCGACGCTCCGTCCCAATGCGGAACTACAGCAGGGGAAGCCGAAAGCCTGACCCTCTCTCCCTGACGATGTGCAGGGGCCCAAGCCCCCTTTTGCCGGGCCGCGGCCTGAACCCCGGGTTACTCACACTTCACCACCCGATCGGCGGTCGGCAGCTTCCCATCCCGAGCTGCCATGGCACCGCTCCGAGGGGAGTGGCCGCTCCCTGGCTCGGCCGAGGCTCTGTTTCAGGCTTCCTGCCGTGCCGTTCACTCCTGCTCCCGGGCCTCACTTTCTCCACAGCCTCGGCCTCTAGTAACGGCGGCGGCTCCGGCATCAGAACATGGCGGCGGGACCAGAGTGCAGCGCGGGAAAGGGGCGGGGCAGGATTCAATGGGTGGGACCAAGCATACACTTGATGGGGCGTGGCCAATGGGGGGTAATGGGCGGGACCAAGCATATATTTGATGGGGCGTGGCCAATGGGGGGAGTAATGGGCGGGACCAAAGGGCGGAGGTTAGGTGTCAGGGAGATGGGCGGGGACATTTGAGGTCACTAGAAATAGGCGGGGTCAGATGAAAGGGGCGCGGCCATCGGGGAGTACGGGGTCAGCGGGAAAGGTCGGGGTCAAAGGGAAAGGGGCAGTGTCAGTAGGGCTCATGGGAGCGTGGGAAGGAAGAATGGCAAGGACAGGGCAAAAATGTCAGTGAGGGTGGTGCCCAGAGCCATGGCAAGGGAGAGAGAATCATAGATAAAAAAAAGTTGCTGGAAAAATTCAGCAGGTCTGGCATAATATGTGGAGAGAAATTAGAGTTAACCTTTCAGGTCCAGTAACCCTTCCTCGAGGAATCACAGAATCCTTACTGTATGGAAGCCCAACGAATCAACACCGACCCTGCAAAAAACGTCCTGCCTCGACCAACCTCCTTAAGAGCCCTGTAAACCGAAATTTCCCATGGTCCCCATATCCCTGACACTATGGGCAATTTAGACAAGAAGCAGGCTGGATGAACACAGCAAGCCAGGTGGCATCAAGAGGTAGAGAAGTCCAACGTTTCAGGTATA
This sequence comes from Hemiscyllium ocellatum, assembly GCF_020745735.1. Taxonomy (NCBI): domain Eukaryota; kingdom Metazoa; phylum Chordata; class Chondrichthyes; order Orectolobiformes; family Hemiscylliidae; genus Hemiscyllium; species Hemiscyllium ocellatum. The sequence continues at coordinate 7,204,955 of NC_083443.1, read as the reverse complement.
ACACTTCTTCAGAAATGGAGTTGGGGGGGGTAGGGTAGCTGCAGATAAAGAGAGGGGGAGCAAGGTTTTGAGTGGGATGAAGGGCAGAATGGTGAGGTGGTGCTGAGTGCAAGGGGAAATTTAGCATGTCCAATCCAATTAAACTGCACATTTTTGAACTGCAAGAAGCCAGACTCAGTAAAGCTGTGCAGCCTGCACACAGACAATCATCCCCACGATCGCTGGCGCTGTGAGCACACAGAAGATCAGTACCCATTGGTCTGGCCTCAACTGGGACTTCAGGTTCATGTCACACTACAGGTGACCCCACTGCACCAACATTATGTCTCTCTCTCACATTCTCACACACACACTCCTATAGACCCATACACTAATGCAGACCCTCTCATACGCTCACACATGCACACTCTCACAGACTTATGCCCCTTTACACTCACACACACACACTCTCTCATAGACTCTCAACCCCCCCCCCCCCACCACTACCACACACACACACACAGGTTTGTGGGGTGAAATTGTACTTGCAGAATTATATTTTATATTGCTCAAAAACTGCATGCATCCATGTAAGATTCCGTAAATACTTTTTTAAAAATTAAATCAGTCTGAACATTGGGGCACAGACAGTCTCATCTACCTCACACCTGAGCTGACATGGCACCTATTGTTAAAGTTCACTTGAGAATGTAACTTTAAAAAACTGTTCTGGGATTTACATATGAAAGAACGGAAACCAACATGGTCATTCTAAAAGATGAGAGATGTAACAATCCGGGTCAGGTGAATTGGTCATACTAAATTGCCCGTAGTGTTAGGTAAGAGGTAAATGTAGGGGTATGGGTGGGTTGCGCTTCGGCGGGTCGGTGTGGACTTGTTGGGCCGAAGGGCCTGTTTCCACACTGTAAGTCTAATCTAAATCTAATCTAATCCAGGTATTTTTCAGTATATAATTTCATTTGCATTATACTATAAACGTTTGCTATAAATTCTGCGTCTTATGATCTCATACTCTGAAATCTCGTGCTTCCAAATAAACTTGGCGGATTATAACTTGGGGTTGCATGATTTTTGACTGATGAAGGGCTTATGCCCGAAACGTCGATTTTCCTGCTCCTGAGATGCTGCCTGTGATTTTCCAGCAGTACACTCTCAACTCTGATCTCCAGCATATGCAGTCCTCACTTTCTGGGAGTTGATTTTTAACTTTGTCCACCCCAGTCCAACACTGACGCCTCCAAATGATTCTTTACATTCGAACAGAACTTGAGTCCAGATTAGAGTGGTGCTAGAAAAGCACAGCAGGTCAGGCAGCATCCCAAGAGCCGGAACAGAAATTGCCGGATCGGGGGCGTGGCCAAGATAGAGACGGGGTCAGATTGAAGATTGAATGCGTCAGTATGGTGGAGGGGGCGGGGTCTACGTGATGTCGGCGAGAGGGGCGGGGTCTGCATGATGGGCGGGATTAGTGTGAGGCGGGGCCCAAGTCAGGGTGGGATCAGAATGAGGTTCGATCAGCGTGATCAGCGTGAAGGGCGGGGTCAGTGGGAGGGGGCGGGGTCAGCGTGAAGGGCGGGGTCAGTGGGAGGGGGCGGGGTCAACGTGAGGGGCCGGGACAATGTGAGTGGCGGGGTTAACTGAAGGGGCGGGGCCAGAGCGAGGGTGAGGCGGGGGCAGTATAATATGTCGGATCAGAGTGAGGGCGAGTGGTGAGGGGGAGGTAAAAACAATGACTGCAGATGCTGGAAACCAGATTCTGGATCAGAGGTGCTGGAAGAGCACAGCAGTTCAGGCAGCATCCAAGGAGCAGCGAAATCGACGTTTCGCTGGGTAGGGGCAGGACCGGGGTCAGAGTGATTGGGTGGGCTGAGCCTGTTCCAGGGTCAGAGTGAGAGGTCGGGATCAAAATGATAGGGTAGGTCAGGGTGAGAGTTGGAGTGAAGGTGAGGGGGCGGGGTCAGTGTGAGAGGTGGGGTCTGTGTGAGGGGCGGGGCCAGAGTGTGGGTCAGGGGTCAATGTGAGGCGCGGATTCAGTGCGAGGAGGTGGGATCAGAGTGTGGGGGCGGGGTCAGAGTGAGGAGGTGGGATCAGTGTGAGGAGGCGGGATCAGTGTGAGGAGGCGGGATCAGTGTTGAGGGGGCGGGATCAGAGTGAGGGGGCGGGGTCAGAGTGAGGAGGTGGGATCAGTGTGAGGAGGCGGGATCAGTGTGAGGGGGCGGGATCAGAGTGAGGAGGTTGGATCAGTGTGAGGGGGCGGGGTCAGTTTGTGGAGGTGGGATCAGTGTGAGGGGGCGGGATCAGAGTGAGGGGGCGGGGTCAGTGTGAGGAGGTTGGATCAGTGTGAGGGGGCGGGGTCAGTTTGTGAAGCTGGGATCAGTGAGGGGGCGGGGTCAGTTTGTGGAGGTGGGGTCAGTTTGTGGAGGTGGGGTCAGTTTGTGGAGCTGGGATCAGTGAGGGGGCGGGGTCAGTTTGTGGAGGTGGGGTCAGTTTGTGGAGGTGGGGTCAGTTTGTGGAGGTGGGATCAGTGTGAGGGGGCGGGGTCAGTTTGTGGAGCTGGGATCAGTGAGGGGGCGGGGTCAGTTTGTGGAGGTGGGGTCAGTTTGTGGAGGTGGGATCAGTGTGAGGGGGCGGGGTCAGTTTGTGGAGGTGGGATCAGTGAGGGGGCGCGGTCAGTTTGTGGAGGTGGGATCAGTGTGAGGGGGCGGGGTCAGAGTGAGGAGGTTGGATCAGTGTGAGGGGGCGGGGTCAGAGTGACGGAGTGATGTCAGTGTGAGGGGGCGGGGTCAGAGTGACGGAGTGGTGTCAGTGTGTGGGGCGGTGTCTGAGTGAGTGGCAGTGTCAGAGTAAGAGGTTGGGGCGGGGTCGGAGTGAAGGGGCGGGGTCAGAAGGCGGCCGGAAGGTTACATAGTTGTCTCTTTGTAGGTGGTACAAAAAATTTTTAATCCTGCATTGAAACCCGCTGATGTTGTTGAAGGTCCCCAGCATTGCTTGCTGGTAGTGACTCAGATCTCTGCGCAGCTACATTGTCCAATCTCTCACCTTTAAGAAATGTTCAACACTTCAGTTTTTCCTCACACGTGACAATTCCATATGTCTCCATAATGTATACTATTACGGATACTTTTCCCTCTTTATGCAAATCACCTTTAGGTTTTTCTGCACTCCCTTCACTAATCACATTCCCCCCCAAGTTTTGTGCTATTTGATTTGATTTATTTATTGTCACATGTATTTTGTAACAAAATATAGTGAAAAGTATAGTTCACCACTCTCTGGCACCGTCTTAAAATACAGAAAAGTAAATCAAAATATTGAATATAATGCAGAAAAATGAAGAAATAATTAAACACTTTTCTCTCTGTTAAGTGTTTTGCCATGAGCCCTGGGCATGGTGGCAAGCCACAAGTCCCTTTCACCATGCCACCACTGCTGAAACAAAAGTTACAATTCTTCAGCACCATCTTGCCTCCACCAACACCTTTGCCACTATGAATTCTTGATGGGCCTCACCAATCCAAATACCACTGATTCTGCTAGGTACTGCATTAGTCTAAACATGACTCCACTGCCATTGCCATGATACTGCTTTGAGTCTACATCACCATTGAAGCTTCTGTTGATGCTGCCAGATCTTGTAGTGGCCCCAAACTCCATGAATCTGTGTCGGTCACAAACTCCATCAGGAACCCAAACTTGCCTCTGCTGCAGCAGCCATAAGTTGCCGCTAGGCATACCTCGACCATGCAGAAAATGCCAGGAAACCAATCTTGATTCTGGCGGTACTGCCATCAATCTATGCTGCTGGGTCCACTGGAGTCTGTGCTACTGGGCCCACTCGCAGCTAATACTGTTGCCATGACTAAGCTCTTCAACAAGAGGTAAGTAAAAAAAATGAGAAAACAAAGAGAGAGAAAAATTAAAAGAAAAGTGAATGGAGGGGGCCAAGCATTGAGCTCAGAAGCCCTACTCTATTTGTGTACCATCTACAAGATGCACTGCAGAAATTTACATGGCTCCTTAGATAGCACCTTCCAAACCCAAGACCATTTCCATCTAGAAGGACAAGGACAGCAGATACATTGGAATATCACTACCTGCCAGTTCCTCTCCAAGCCACTCACCATTTTGACTTGGAAATATATTGCCGTTCCTTCAGTGTCACTGGGTCAAACATCTAGACCTCCCTTCCTTGTGGTATTATGAGTCTATTAACACCAAATAGACTGCAGTAGCTCAAGAAGCGAGCTCACTACCTATCTTGTCCAACAAATTCTAGGCCTGACAGCAAAGCAAGCATTCCATGAATGAGCAAAAGAAAGATCAGACAAAAACAAGTATATGAGTTACAAGGAGATCAAATTTGAGAATTAAATATTCAGGAGAACGTAACTTTTCAAAAGTACAGGAAAGTGTGTGGTGCTAGAAAAGCACAGCAGGTCATGTAACATCGAGGAATAGGAGAACCAATGTTTTGGGCAGGAGCCCTTCATCAGGATGAAGGGTTTATGCCCGAAACGTCGATTTTGCTGCTCCTCAGATGCTGCATGACCTGCTGTACTTTTCCAGCACCACACACTCTTGACTCTGATCTCCAACATCTGCAGTCCTCACATTCTCCTAGGAAGGAAAGTGTAGTGAAGTAAGCTGTCTTTGTACAAAATGGATCAATTACAATAGCAAGAAATTACCTAGCATGTGAAGATGTAGAATCCAAATGACTAGAGATAAGAAATAACAAGGGGAAGAAGACATTGGTGGAATAGTGTCTAGTCTATTGGACAGAGATTAAATTAGAAGGTAATGAGGTCATATAAAAGAGGAAGTACATTGTCACGGCATGGTGGCTCAGTGGTTAGCACTGCAGCCTCACAGCACCAGAGTCCCAGGTTCGATTCCAGCCTTGGCGACTGTGTGGGGTTTGCACATTCTCCCCGTGTCTCTGTGTGAGTTTCCTCCGGGTGTTCTGGTTCCTCCCACAGTCCAAAGATGTGCAGGTCAGGTAAATTGGCCATGTTAAATTGCCCATAGTGGTAGGTGCACTAGTCAGAGGGAAATGGGACTAGGTGGATTACTCTTCGGAGGGTTGGTGTGGACTTGTAGGGCCGAAGGGCCTGTTACACACTGTAGGGAATCTAACCATGGATGACTTTAACCTTCAAGATGATTGGGAAAATCAAATTGGCAAAGATAGTCACATGAAAGAATTCATAGAAAGTATTTGGGACAGTTTCCTGAACAATATGTTGTGGATCCAATCAGGTGGATTTGGATCTGGTAACGTGTAATGAGACAGGTTTAATAAAAGATCTCAGAATAAAAGATCCTCTTGGAAACAGTGACCACAACATGGTCGAATTTAGCATCCAGTTTGAGAGAGTGCAACTTGGGTTGGAAACAATGTGGGAAACCTCAATAAGGGTAATTATAAAGAAATGGGGGCAGAATTGGCTGGAGTAGACCGGGAAAGAAATTTAGCAAAAAGGATGGTTGATGAATAATGGCAGATGTTTAAGAAATTAGGTCATGGTGGACAATGAATGTATATCCCAATGAGGAAAAAGGACTCTACGAGGCAGATAAACCAACCATGATTAACCAAGCAAGTTCAGAATTGTAACATTGACAGAAAAAAAAACACAGAATAAAGCAGAAGTTAGTGATAAGGCAGAGAATTAGAAAAATTTTTAACAACATAGAAAGACCAAAAAAAAGAGGAAAAACATAAAATTTGAGGGTAAACTAGTAATTAAGTAATATCAAAATGAGCATGAAGGGTATTCCCAAGTCTGTAAAAAGGATGAAAGAGGGGAAAGTACGCATAAGCCTCTGAGAGAATGAGGCTGGGAAAGTAATACTGGGGAACCAGGAAATGGCCGAGGAGTTCGATAAATACTTTATATCAATGTTCACAGCAGATGAGAGTAATGGTATTTCAAAATTATTAAATGTTCAAGAGGCAAATAAGGAGGAGGAAATAAATACATTAACAATCACTCGAGAAAAAATATTTAGGAAACCCATGGGGCTGAAGGCTAATAGAAACCCTGGACCTGATGGTTTGTTTCTAAGGGTATTAAAGGAAACAGCTAGAGATAGTGGATGTACTGTTAATAACTGTAAACTATGGTATATACGTCCAATTATACATCCAACTCCACTTCACCAGCATAAATACAGCATCTTCTCTGCTCTATTTACCTCCCACTAAGGTGCATGGTCTACCACTCTCAATATTGCCTGCAACATCTTCCCCAATAGCCATCACCCATCCCATGGAGGTGGCACAGTCACTCAGTGGTTAGCACTATTGCCTCACAGCTCCAGTGACCCAGGTTCTGTGTGGGTTTCCTCTGAGTGTTCCGGTTTCCTCCCACAATCCAAAGATGTGCACGTCAGGTGAATTGGCCATGCTAAATTACCTAGGTAAAAACAATGGAAACCAGAGTCTAGATTAGAGAGATGCTAGAAAAGCACAGCAGTTCAGGCAGCATCCAAGGATCATGCTAAATTACCCACAGTGTTAGGTGCATTAGTTAGGGATAAATACAGAGTAGGGGAATCGGTCTGGGTGGGTTATTCTTCAGAGGATTAGTGTGGACTTGTTGGGTTGAAGGGCCTGTTTCCATACTGTAGGGAATCTAATCTGTCACGAGAGAAAAAATATTTAGGAAACCCATGGGGGTAAAGGTCAATAGAAATCCTGGACCTGATGGTTTGATTCCAAGGGTATTAAAGGAAATAGCTAGATATGGTGAATGCACTGTCAGTAACTGTAGACTATGGTATACAGTATATGTCCAATTATACATCCAACTCCACTCCACCAGCATAAATACACCATCTTCTCTCCAATACCTCACACTCACTCTGTCTCTGCTGCTCCACCAATCTCCCACTAAAGTGCATGCTCTATCACTCTCAATATTGCCTGCAACGTCTTCTTTATTGGCCATCACCCATTCCACCAACCCCCTCTGACACCACTAACCCCTCTGTGTTGCCTTCTCACTCACTCAGACCACCTTCCCACCTACACCAATTGAGTCACCAACTTTCATTTCCCTTCATACTCACTTGTCTCGCATTCCAGGAGCAAAAGGCGAGGATGGGTGTAAGCTGTCCAACAGTCAGCTATTCATGCCTTTCATGAACAGCACCCCGACTCTCATCAAACCAAGCAGCTGGCTGGCCATACTCAAGCTCATGGATGGATGCCCTGTCCTTGACTTGTTGTGTTGGGACCCCCTGCCCGAATCCTACCTACCTTTGACTTGACTGAGAACAGCTAGCAACGATGAAATGATTCTTGGCTTTCTGTCAGTGCTAAATAACACAGCAACACAGCAGGCTTGGTATCTCTGGCTGATGGGGCAAAGTGTAAAAGGCAAGATCAGAGCGCTGTGAACATCCAAGTAAACCCAGAGTGATTGAGCACTGGGCAGACCAAGTGAAAAGCCTGGAGATACAGTATCTGAGTATGTGTCCCTAAGCATACAGTCGCCTTGTTGGAGCATTACAACAAGAGTTACCAGTGCAGCCTAAGGTGCAGTATTGAATTATGGCATGCTAGCTCAGTGGTCAGCACTGCTGCCTCAAAGCGCCAGGAACCTGGGTTCGATTCCAGCCTTGCATGATTGTGTAGAGTTTGCATGTTTTCCATATGTCTGCGTGAGCTTCCACCGGCAGCTCTGATTTCCCCCAACAGTCCAAGGATTTGCAGGTGAGCTGGATTGGCCATGCTAAATTGCCCCATTGTGTGAGGGATATGCAGGCTAGGTGGGTTAACCATGGTAAATGTAGAGTTACAGTGTTAGGATAGGGGTCTGGGTCTGGGTGAAAGTTCTTTGGAGGGTCAGTGCAGACTTGATGGGCCAAATGTAGGGATTCTATGATTCTTGTATGTGAATCAGAGATGTGGCACATGTTGGACGATATGGACGTGGTGTACATGGACCATGCCCAGAGATGTTGATGGCTGGTATCCAACATGGAGGTACTTCAGAGCAGGCTGAATTTGTCAGGTACTTATGCTGATTTCTATATTGAGATTCTTCAATGTCTGATATAAAATAGGAAGTCTGGTGGAAGCTAGATGAGTTGTAATGTAAATGTAGTGTTTAACAAGCAATAACTCCCTGAATTGGAATCTTGCTGCTGCCTATTGAGAAACCAGACCACTCATCAAAAAGCAAAATGCTTCTGAGGTTGAGATAGGTCTTTGCAGACATCTTGTCTGATTCCAGCAGAAATTTCATCAGAGCCAACATTGCTTAGCCCTCTATAGGATTCTGCCCAAAAGTTCTGAAGAAGAGTCTTATTATAGACTCAAAATGTTAATTCTGCTTTTCTTTCTGCAGATGCTGTCAGAGCTACTGAGTTCCTCCAGCATTGTCTATTTTGACGCGTTAGTGTGTGGAAGTAGGAGTTACAAGAATGAATAATAGCACAGTTCAGCAGCTTACTGAGGAATAAGACCAGCTGAATAATTAGTCTTAACAAAGAGCTTTAACCATAAGTAACTGACAGTGGAAGAAATACAAATAATGAAATATTTGGGAGGTAGTTACGTGCTGGAAATGGAATGTGACTGGGAGGACAAAACTGTGAGGGAGGACAGCTTGAGAGGTGATAAGGAAAGGATGAGGATAATAGGGATTTATCAAGGTGAGAAGAAACATGTTAAAACTCAAGAAGCTAATGTCACTTAAATACTCTGATGTGATGTGGTGCCTGGGTTGCATATGGGAGCAGACCAGGTCCTCTCTCGTAGTCTGTGGTCAGAATTAAACCACAGGTAAATCCCAGCAAAAGAGACTCATATCTTTATTACATCTTATTAATTATGTGAAGGTTATGTTGTACTGATAGTAATGTGAGAAGCATTGTCTCCAAGCACAACTACCCAGAACTGCCTGATGCTGCACCCAGTGTTACATAACACTGAGTGGAGCTGCAGCTCCATTCAGATTAACCCTGTCACATCCATTATCTTGTACACTAGTTATTTAAACCTTGGTTTGAAATTTACACATTTCGTGCCATTTCACTGTTTCAACTGTTTTATAAAAGCATTTTGAAACAAAGTAAATCTTTATAGGGTGATCACATGTTCTCAAAATTATTTATTCACTTTGATTTAGTATAAGGGACAAAGTTAGACCAGGACTAAAAACTTCTGACTTTGGGTAAAGGCTAATTTTATGAAGTTGCGACCTGCCTGAACAGAAAGAGATTTCACTGGGAAGGCAATATGCAATGCCAGGACTAAGACTACTTAGTAACGTGGATTGAATAAATTCACAGTAATTCACTGTAAAGAAATTGGATATGACTTGTATACTGGACCAGGTAGTCTGGTTGTTAACTGACTGGGGACAAGGCTGCCATAGTTGATGGCAATATTTTGAGTGCCACAGACTCAGGTAGACAGCCCACAGTCCAGAGACTAAGGTGGAGGCGAAATGTAAGTGACAGGGAGATATATGTGGATGGCTGCACTGTGTGTAGAATTGGTGGCACAATCTGATGAGCAAATCACAGATTGGCAAGAGAAGATCATGGAGTCAACGACAATTGTGGCAGCAGGTAAGAGGAGACCCAGTAAAGAGAGGTTCAGGCATCTTCAGCAAAGTGTCAGAATCTCAAAGAGGTGAATGTTGTACGGAATTTCCAAAGGGAGAGGACTCTCAATGCACAAATGATGGTGCAATCCATCCATAACCTGAGAGGCTCTGCAATCTTGAGCATGTGAATGAATGTCATCTTCTACTGAAGGACTGCCAGGTCTCATGATGTGACACGTGCACTGTAGAACCAAGTCAATGCAGGGGCTCTGAGGAGACACCCAGAACATGCTCTGTCAGTTAGGTGGATGAGATAGTTCAGCTCATGTATCCCACCATTGTCAGGAGCTAAGCCACTCCAGGCAACCATAGGAGGAAATGTGAAGTCCTATTGTTCAGAGGAAGAGCAGGCTGAAGGCAATCAAAGCTCCTCTCATGGTGTTTCCATAGTGAAGGTACACTCTCAGCCTCTTTAGTGGTAACACACACTTGGAATGCTGCTCTAAAGAGTGATGAGGCCCTGATGACAGAGACCATCCTTGTGTCATGTAACCCCCACATCAACTCAAGTTGCAGTCTTGAGAAATCTCAAAAAAGACTAAGTGATCTTGTTAAACCACACCCTCTATCGTGACTTCTATCGCTTTCTAGTCTGTTGCATTTTGACCTTAGACCATAAAATACAGGACAGAATTAGGCCATTTGATCCTGTCTGACATGTTTGTCAACCCCATTCTCCTTTCTTCTCCCCATCCTCCTTTCAATGTTATGTTCACTGGTTTTCCTAAAAGCAAATTCACCCCCAAAGCCAATGTGCATGCTTAAACTGTGCTTTCCTCCCTTCCATGTTTGCATTTCATGTTTCTAATCTGTAGGTCCAACTTGCTGCCCTCGTCCTGTACATTCGGCCAGCTTTATGGTCAAACTTTTCAAAGTGGTTTTCTCTTCTCCACTAATAATAGTCACATTTGTCTGTTCACTAAATTCTTCTGGTAAATAGTTGATTTCCTTACCCACTTTTGGTATTAGTTATTCATTAGCAAACTCAATTGCAGCAGTCTGGCCATCATAGATCCTTTGGGATGGTAGGGAAAGTGCCAAAGACATAGCCTTGATTCCCTTTCAGTAAAGAACTCTGGTCCTCATAGATACTCTGTGCTTCCAGTGGTCAGAACATTTGCTGTCAAGAAATGGGCTGTATCCTGTTACTCTTGATCGTGATTCAGCCACCTTTGAAGTTTTCTGCCAATCACAGTTTTTGTTGGAGTAATGTTTTTTTCTAACTTGGACTTGCAAACAGTTAACCATTCTCTGCTTCTATGGATAGGCCCTGGAGACTAACAGTTGCTTCGACAGAGTCTAGGCATGTATATTCCTATTTGGAGGAATTAAACTCTTTTGGAGCAGGTGGCTCAGAGACAGGGACATTACCACAATACCACAAGAGTCCTCTAAATACTGTTTTTCATTGTAAAAATTCAGACATGTTATGGCATACATTCAGGCAGAGATTTGAACTCAGGCCTCCTTGTAAGGGCATTACCACTGCACCACAAGAGCTGTCAAAGAACATGAGTGAACAGGTTTTTTTTAGAATGGAATCAATAGTGGTTACAGGGCCACCTTTTTAATGCCAGACTTTTATTGAATTCACATTTCACCATCTACAGTGGTGGGATTTGAAACCGTGTTCCCAGAACGTTAGCCTGGTTGTATCACTATTACTAATCTAGTAACATATGCCCTATACCACAGTATTCCCCAAATGTTGGGAAGAGCCTGGCCTTGTGGCATGTGTATAGGCATTTTGCACCTGTTCAGAGATGCTATTGCATGCCTCTGAAGCTGGTGAGTCTTGAACCTGCCCCTCATGGTTTTATTGACCTCTATGAGGTCACCCCTCAGCCTCCGATGCTCCAGGGAAAACAGCCCTACCTATTTAGCCTCGCCCTAAAGCTCAAATCCTCTAACCCTGGTGACTTTCTTGTAAATCCTTTCTGAGCTGTTTCACAACATCTTTCCTATAGCAGGGAGACCAGAATTGCATGCAATATTCCAACAGTGGCCTAACCAATGTCCTGTACAGCTGCAACATGACCTCCCAACTCCGATACTCAACACTTCGAATCAATAAAGGAAAGCATACCAAATACCTTCTTCACTATCCTATCTACCTGTGACTCTATTTGTAAGAAACTATGAACTTGCACTCCAAGATCTCTTTGTTCAGCAACAGTCCCTTGGACCTTACCATTAAGTGTAATGATTTGTCTTTGATTTGTCTTTCCAAAATGCAGCACCTTGCATTTATCTAAACTAAATCCCATCTGCCACTCAGCTCATTGGCCCATCTGATCAAGATCCTGTTGTACTCTGAGGTTACCTTCTTTGCTAACCACTACACCTCCAATTTTTGTGTCAGCTGCAAAATTATTAACTATACCTCATATGCTCATATCCAAATCAATTATATAAATGTTGAAAAGTAGTGGACCCACCACTGATCCTTGTGGCACGCCACTGTCACAGGCCTCTACTCTGAAAAGCAACACTCTGTCTTCTACCTTCAAGCCTGTTCTGTATCCAAATGGCTAATTCTCCCTGTATTCCATGAGTTCTAACCTTGCTAACCAATCTCCCATAGGCAACCTTGTCAAATGCCTTACTGAAGTCTATATAGATCACATCCACTGATCTACCCTCAGCAATCCTTTTTGTTACTTCTCCAAAAAACTCAATCAATTTCGTGAGACATGATTTCCCACGCACAACGCCATGCTGACTATCCCTAATCAGTGCTTGCCTTTCCAAATACATATACATCCTGTCCCTCAGGATTCTCTCCAACAACTTGCCAACCACCGACGTCAAGCTCACCGATCTGTAGTTCACTTGTCTTTCACTCTCCCCTGTCTTAAAGAAGAACTTTCTATTTCTCAACGTTCAGACTGCTGGATAAGGTCATTTGCACTTCCCTCCTGGTTATGCTGAGGGTGGTGATCCCTTCTCTATCAGAATTGCATAAAAATGTAACAATGCAATGTGAAAATCATGAATTTGACATTATGTACCATACATTCTGCTGGACCGGGTGTGGACAGTGTGGTGGCAAGGTGATATGGGTTCTTCACTTCTTAGTACACGAGTCTTCGAATGGTTTGACACTAGATGAGTTGGGAGGAAAGAGAATTAGATAGTACTGTGATTGGGGAGGGGGAGGGAAAAAGAGAACAGACAGGTTGCATTCTCTCTTCTCTTGTGGACCCAATCATCCCCTATTCCCAACCACATCCATTCTCTCTCCCAAACCCCTCACCTATCTCTGGTCCATTCTCGCATGACATCACAATATCCAGGGCCTGGATATGTTCTCAGGTGTGTTGAGCGCATATTTGCAGTCACCCCAAAGTTTCAGTGTCACCAAACACTGTCAATAAGCAATCATGGTATCACAGAACCTCACACTGTTTTTCTGCCATTTTGGAGAGACAAAATTATCAGAACTGATCAACCTTTGGATACAGGTGAGGGTTTAAGTGTAGAAAGTAGCTTTTTAGCTGTGTTTTTTTTCAGGAAGGCTTTGCAGCTCTGCTGTGAGGAGCATTAAAGAGCCTTTTTTAAAAAAAAATCAAAACAATGGGGATGTAATTTTTTTAAAAGAGAGACAGGGATCAAGAAAATGTTTGCTGCCTCAGCTCACAACTGTAACCTTCAGCCTTGATTGTATTTCCCACAACCCTGTTAAATATTTCTTCTAGTCTTAAAAGAAGTTAGATTTTGATCAGAAGGGATTAACTCTGTCTTCTGCACTCACAGAAACTGATAATGTTAAACCTCCAAACTCTTTGATTTTCCAGGTTGTTGACCAGTTGATCTTCAATTAGATTTCCAAACTATCTGTCAACAAGAACTTGGATTTTTGTAAGAAAACATGGTCACCACTGCTAACCACGATTTTACCTCCATCAAGGTATCTCTACTTGATACAATAACATTGATTTTAGTTACCATAAGGACCGAGACGTGGGAAATGTGACCTTGAAGATTTGACATTATGTACCATACATTCTGCTAGACCAACAGAATACTTATTTAAGTTGTTGTGGTTCTGTTCGCCGAGCTGGAAATGTTGGGTCCCAATATACCGGCCACAGCAGTTGACAGCTGGAACTGACCACCGGGAGTGGCAGAGACAAACCACTATAAATGCCAGAGGAAACATCACAGAAGCGCTTCATAGGAGGCTCCCAAACACTGAGGATGTCACCTAGGCAAGGGATGAAACGTCTGCAACACAAATTCCCAGCTCGGCAAACAGAACCACAACAACGAGCACCCGAGCTACAAATCTTCTCCCAACTTTGAAATTATTTAAGTTCATTGTTTTACATATAAACATTAGATTCACACACAGTGTCAGGGCTTATTAGGCTATTCAACTTCATCAGTAGAATCCTTTCATCAGTGTGTCGTACTGTGCTGGAGACAAACCACCTATTTGGTTTGTCTCCAGCATCACCCTAGTTTTAATTTTTTGTCATTATCTCTCTATCTCAGGTATTTGGATTATAGGTCATCCCTTCACTTGATAGCCACGGTTGATACTTTACTCACACCATCTGACACTATTGATCACCTGCAGAGACTTATATTCAACACTCCAATGATAAAATTTGTATGATCTTTTGATCTCTCTGCCCATAAATTCTGTGTTTGTATGCCCTTCTCCACTTCACCTGACAAAGGGGTAGCGGTCTGAAAGCTTGTGGTTTCAAATAAGCTTGTTGGACTATAACAAGTGGCCTGTGAGTTTTGGCCTCCTATTTCAATTGGCTTAAATTAAGATGGCGTTTGAGACCTTTATAACTCAGGACATGTGCTGTAATGATACAGTGATACTGTCATGAATGTGTTTCTTAAAAACACACTGACTGTGAATCAAAACAATATAGAAAACTGTTCCGAGCGTCAGCATGGTCAAGAATTGAAAGACGTAGATTTAAGATGAAACACAAAACAATCAATGGCAAAATGAAGAGAAGGTGTTTCGACGCATGACTGCCTGAAAAGGAGGTGAGAGCAGATTCAAAAATAACTTTCAAAGGGAAATTGATGGTCAGCTCTTGCTATCTTACAGATTCAACTCTAATCTTGGGTGACTGTCTGTATGAGTCTTTCATGTGTGGTTTTCCTCTGGGTGCACCATTTTCTTCCAACAAGCCAAAGATTGTGCAGATTAGGTGGATTGACCATGGTGTCCAGGAATGTGTTGGTTAGTGTGGGTTAGCTATGGTAAATGTGGAGTTATGGGGTTGCAAGGGGGTGGGTCTGAGTGGGATGCTCTTTCGCGTTTTGGTACAGATTCAATGGGCCGAATAGCCTCTATCTGCATAGTAGGAATTTACGATTCTGTGAAACTATATAAATATTTGAAGCAGAAAAACTAGATGGTCATTAGGAAGGGAATTGGATTCATTTAACTGCTTTTTCAACTAGGCCTGATGGGCTGAATGGTCTCTATCTGTGAGAAATTATTCTATGAATGAGGCACAATAAATGTTTATTTTCTGACCTTTATGGTCATGATCAACAAGAACATGCAACTGCCACTGCTCCACCACTAGGTGACACTGTGGGCTGAATTTTGACAAGAGCACTTGGATTCTGACACAAAAACAGAAATTGCTGGAGAAACCCAGCAGGACTGGCAGCATCAATGAAGAGAGAAAGTAGATTTTCTGTACAGCAGTTTTGTAGATGAAGACAGTGAGGATGTCCCATGACCTGATGAAAAGGCTCACTTCAATCTAGCTTTTTGGAGGATTGTCAGGTACACCCAAGGTCAAGGCCAAAATCAAAGCATCTGGATGTGCAAGCATGAAGTCCAGATGAGCAGTTTGACTTATTAACCTAATTGTTGGTAGTTCAGAAGTTGAGTATTGCTTTAAAATGACATATTTTATCAAAACTTTTCATCTTGCACTCATCAGGACAATTCACAAAAATGGCACAGTAAAGGGAACACAACATTTAGACTGTATGAGAGGAAAAACTGCTTGGTTGGCAAGTGGAGTCTACATGGTAAAGGCATTACCCTGAGAAATGAACAGAGAATGACTGTTACCTCTTTTGTTGAGTTGCAACTGGGGCAGGTCCTTTCTATCTGCAAAGAACAAGGTGTTATGTCTTTGCGTATCTTAACATAGCCTCCTGTATGTACAACTGTGCCACATTCTGAGCCCGACTGACAATACTAAATTAGTTGTCAATTTAATTAGTGGCACATCCAAGATTATTTGGTAAATGATGTCAACCACAAAATGGCATCTAATGTTGGATACTGTTTTGAGTTTTAAAAGTATTAACTGGTTGGGTATGGTCCATATCTTACCTTTGCACGTGATTGAAGGGATATGCTGTTTGCTATGATCTACAAGTCTTTGTCCACAAGACCATAAACATATTAGGCCATATGGCCCATCAAGTCTGCTTCACCATTCAATCATGGCTCATAATTTTCTTAACCCCATTCTTCCGCTTTCTCCCTGTAACCTTTAATCCCCTGACATTCAAGAACCTATCTATCTCAGTCTTATATATACTCAATACCTGGCCTCCACAGCCTTCCGTGTCAATGAATTCCATAGATTCACCACTCTCTGGCTGAAGAAGTTTCCCCTCACCTCTTTTCTAAAAGGTCTTCCCTTTTACTCAAAAGCTGTGCCCTCAGGTCATAGTCTCTCCTGCTTTGTGGGCAGCACAGTGGCACAGTGGTTAGCACTGCTGCCTCACAGCACCAGGGACCCGGGTTCAATTCCCGCCTCAGGCAACTGAGTGTGTGAAGTTTGCACATTCTCCCCTTGTCTGCATGGGTTTCCTTCGGGTGCTCTGGTTTCCTCCCACAGTCCAAAGATGTGCAGGTTAGGTGAATTGGTCATGCTAAATTGGCTGTAGTGTTAGGTGAAGGGGTAAATGTAGGGGAATGGGTCTGGATGGAATGCTGTTCGGAGGGTCGGTGTGGAGTTGCTGGGCCGAAAGGCCTGCTTCCACACTGTAAGTAATCTATATCTAAACTTTCCAACAACTACGCTGTCCAGGCCATTCAGTATCCTGTAAGTTTCAATTAGATTTCCCCCGCATCCTTCTAAATTCCATTGAGTATCCACCCAGAGTCTTCAAACATTCCTCATACATTAAGACTTTCATTCCTGGGATCATTCTCATGAACTTCCTCTGGACTCGCTCCAGGGCCAGTACTGGACTTTGAGGCCTGAAATTACTCACAGTATTCTAAATGTGGTTTGACCAGAGCCTTGTAGAACCTCAGAAGCAAATTCAGTGATTCCTGAAAGATTACCACTAAAGCCTCCACTATCTCTTCAACAATCTTCTTCAGAACTTTGGGGTGTAGCCTCAGAAGTAAATCAAGCTTTTATATTCTAGTCCTCTCAAGATGAATGACAATATTGTATTTGCCTTCCTAATTACCAACTCAACTTGCAAGTCTACCTTAAGCGAAACCTAGATTAGGTCTCCCTTTGCATGTGAGATTTCTGAATTTTCTCCCCATTTAGAAAATAGTCCATGCCCCTATTCTTCTGACCAAAGTGCATGACCTCACACTTTTTCACATTGTACTCTATCTGCCACTTCTTTGCCCATTCTCCTAACCTGTTCAAATCCTTCTGCAAGGCAGAAGTGGGTACTGCTGATGCTGGAGATTAGAGTCAACATTCAAGTGGTGCTGGAAAAGCACAGCAGGTCAGGCAGCATCCAAGGAGCAGGAAAATCAATGTTTCGGGCAAAAGCCCTTCATCAGGACTTTTACCCGAAACATCAATTTTCCTGCTCCTCAGATGCTATCTGACTTGCTGTGCTTTTCCAGCACCACTCTAATCAAATCCTTCTGTAGTCTCTCCACCTCCTCAATACTTTATGACCTTCCATCTATTTTTGTATCATCTGCAAACTTAGTCAGAATGCCCTCAGTTCTACCATCTAGTTCATTAATGTATAAAGTGAAAAGTTGTGGTCCCAATGCTGATCCTTGCAGAACACCACTAGCTGCCATGCTGAGAAGGACCCTTTCATCTGCATTCTGCCAAACAGCCAATCCTCTATTCATGTTAGCATCTTGTCTCTAATACCATGGGCTCTTATCTTACTCAGTAGCTTCCTGTGAGGCATCATGTCAAAGACCTTCTGGAAATCCAGTAGATAACATGCATTGGCTCTTCTTGATCTAATCTGCACATTACCTTCTCAAAGAATTCTAACAGATTTGTCAGGCATGACCTCCCCTTGATGAAACCATGCTGACTTTGTCCTATTTTTCAATGCACTTCCAAGTATTCAGAAATCTCAGCCGACACAATGGACTCCAGACTCTTACCCACGACTGACGTCAGGCTAATTAGCCAGTAATCTACCTTACTCCCTTTTTAACCAGGGGTTACATCAGTGATTTTCCAATCCTCTCGGGCCGTGCCTGAGTCCAGCGATTCCTGAAAGATTACTACTGGAGCCTCCATTATTTCTTCAGCAACCTTGTTCAGAACTTTGGGGTGTAGCCCATCTGATCCAGGTTATTTAACCAACTTCAGCCCTTTCAGTCTTTCTGGTACCTTCTCCTTGGTGATGGTCACCATACTCACCTCTGCCCCATGATTCTCTTGAACTTTTGGGATGTTACTCCTGTCTTCCACCCTGAAGACTGACACAAAGTACTTGTTCACTTCCTCCACCATTTCATTGTACTTCACCAGGATCATTTTCCCAATGGCCTAATGTCCACTTTTGTCACTCTTTCACCCTTTATATATCTAAAGAAACTCTTGTAATCATTTTTTACATTACGGGCTAGCTTACCCTCATATTTAATCTTTTCCCTCCTTATTTATTTTCCTGTTGCCCCCTGTTAGTCTTTGTAAGTTTTCCAATCCTCTGATTTCCCACTGCCCTTCACCACATTTTATGCTTTCTCTTTTGCTTTTATGCTGTCCCTGACTTCCCTAGTTAGCCACGGTTGCCTCATCCTCCCTGTACCATGCTTCTTTTTCCTAATGATGAATTTTTGCTGTGTCTCCTGAATTGCTCCCAGAAACCCCTGCCTTTGCTGTTCCGCTGTCTTTCCTGCTAGGCTCCCCTCCCAGTCAATTCTACTCAGGCCTCTGTAGTTGCCTTTATCCAGCTGTAATACTGTTACATGTGATTCCACCTTCTCCCTTGCAAATTGCAGAGTAAATTCTATCATGTCATGGTCACTGCCTCCTAAGGCACTTCACCTTAAGCTTCCTTATCAAGTCTGCCTCATTGCACAACACTAAATCTAGTATTGCCTGTTCCCAAGTGGGCTCCACCACAAGCTGCTCCAAAAAGCCATCTCATAGACATTCCACAAATTCCCTTTCTTGTGATTCACTACCAACCTGATTTTCCTCATCCACCTGCATATTGAGATCCCCCATGAATACTGTAACCTTGTCTTTCATACAGGCCTTTTCTATCTTCTGGTATATCTTGTGCCCCACATCCTGATTACTGTTTGGAAGCCTGTACAGAACTCCCATTATGGTTTTTCTTTTTACCTTATGGTTCCTTAACTCCACCTACACAGATTCTACACCATCTGACCATACATTGTTTCTTGCTATTGATTTAGTTTCATTTCTTACCGGGGCGGGTGGCAATCCGACCCCCTCTGCCCACCTGCTGTCTTTTTGATAGGTGACATATCCTTGGATGTTTAGTCTTGGGGACTTGTGACTTGTATACCCATTATCACACTAACACTAAAATGCATATACCACATTAATTAGTCAAAATTAATTAGTCTGTTTAGCTTAATTGAATCATATTAATGGTAAACACCATTTGTGGTGCTACTGCCTAGTACCACTGTGAAACAGCTACCTCCACCTGTTTCTCAAATGTTTGGAACACTTTAACCCCCATATGAGGTAATATGAGATAATATGGGGGTTTTTTCAGCACCAAAGGTAACATCTTTAGGCCCATTCATGAGTTTGTAAGATATTTAGCAAGAATGATCAACGTAGCTATTACCCTGCAGATTGGCTTTGATTTGTTCTATTTCAGCATCAGGATTGCACGGTGAATAAATGGCTGAGGCTCCTGTGGATAAAGTCAATCTGAAAATAAGTAGAATTTGTAAAATTCTTCATCTAACAAGAGAAAAGATCACATAATGCTCAGAAGGTGGAGCCATTCTTGGGCTAGAGTGGCCAACCTGGCAGTCTTAGGACAATGGAGGAAGGAGGTGTTAATGCCAGGCAGTCAGTAGGGCAAGGCTGGCGTTGGTAAAAAGAGGGTCTGTTTCATGAAGATGGAGTAACTTCCTAATTTATGCACTCTGAGTGACAGGAGGGCTAGTAACCATCATAAAAGCAAGATACAGTGGATCCTAAAAAAGTGAAACAAAAACAAAACAAAACTGTAAATACTCAGCAGGTCCGGCAGCATGCATTGCAAGAGAAAGAGAGTTGATGCTTCCAGTCTGTTAGGACAAATCCAGCCATAATCACATAGCTGGAGCTACTGAGGGCTGGGGTATGGGCAGAAACTAGATGTGGGTTATATATAAGGAAGAGTATTGGGAGGCACATGAAGATATGAGACAATTCTCTAAGATAGTGGGGAGACTTGAATGAAAGTGAAGGAGTCCATTCATGATATCAGCTTTGGCACTGTTCTTTACAAGTAGCATAGTGGCTCAGTGGTTAACACTACTGTCTCACAGCACCAGGGACCCAGGTTCAATCCCAGCTTTAGGCGATTGACTGCATGGCGTTTGTACATCCTCCTCATGCCTGTGTGGGTTTCCGCTGTTTTCATCCCACAATCTAAAGATGCGCAGGTTAGTGAATTTGCCTTGCTAACTTGCCCATAGTGTCCAAGGAACATGTAGGCTAGGTGGATTAACCATGGTACCTGCAGAGAAATGGGAATAGGACAAGGGACTGGGTGCAGTGCTTTCCATGAGTTGGTGTGGACATGATGGGCCAAATGACCCCCTTTCCACACTGTAAAGGGTTCTATGATTCCTAAGTCCCACAAAGAGTCACTTGCAGTAGTTTACACAACTGACTGGAATATTGCAGTGAAAATCAACTCCTGCTTTTCCGGGAGTCGCTACAAAGGTAAAAATTCAATGAAACTACCAAAATCCTAACTTACCTCTGACTGACTGCTATCCAGGACAAAAGCAAACCATACCAGCTTCTTCAGTAGCTGTTAAAAAAAAGTTTTTTGTAATACATCTGACTTAAACATCGACAGTAAAAGAAACTGATTTCTACTTTATGTAACTTAAAAATTTATCCCTTATAAAAATCCCTGGCACACGCACGCAAACACACACCCATTGAAGCATTTAAGGATGTCCTTAATCCTGGCATCAGGACAGCAGCAACTTACACTCACTGCCACAGAATCACCTGTCTCTGTCCCAATCAGAAGAGTCCCTATAACAATATTTGTATTATATTTTGTCAAATGCTGCTTAACATAAGAATCACTCTAAGTGTCCATTTTCCTAAGAGACACTATTCCCTTCAATAAAAACAACTGAATTGATGTGGAACTATGTTTTCCTGATGATTTCCTTTCACTCCACTCATATCTGTTTTTGTGTGTGTGTGTGTGTGTGTGTGTGTGTGTGTGTGTGTGTGTGTGTGTGTGTGTGTGTGTGTGTGTGTTAGAAAGAGAGCGAGAGAAAATGGAAGGGCCACTCAGTCTTTGGACACTTGGAATGATTCTTATTGTTAAGCAGCATTTGACAAAATGAAATAGAATTATTGTTATAGGAGCTCTTCTGTCAGGGGCGTAGACAGGGGATTCTATGGCAGTGAGTGTAAGTTGCTGTTTTCCTGATGCTAGGATTAAGGACATCCTTAACCGTTTCAAGCACGTTATTAGAGGCGAGATTGAGAAGCCAGAAACTATTGTGCACCTTGGTAGGAAATACATTTTTAGGTAAAAAATGAGGTCTGCAGATGCTGGAGATCACAGCTGCAAATGTGTTGCTGGTCAAAGCACAGCAGGTTAGGCAGCATCTCAGGAATACATTTTTAGGGAAAATATTAAAGCTGTACAGAGCGAATTTAAGAGATTAGGTAGAAGATTACAAAATTAAACCTTAAAAATAGTAATTTCTGGTTTACTCCCAATGGCAAACTCAAATGAAGGAGAGGGAACCATGGGGTAAGGGAGATAAATCAATGGCTGAAGAGCTGGTGTATTGTTCAGGGATTCAGGTTTTTGGATAATTAGAATTTCTTTTCAGATAGAAAAGATCTGTTCAAAAAAGGATGCCTCTAACCTGAACTTAAAAGGGAGCAATGTGAGTTTTTTAGATTAGATTCCCTCTAGTGCGGAAACAGGCCATTCAGCCCGACAAGTCCACACCGATCCTCTGAAGAGCAACCCACCCAGACGCATTCCCCTACATTCACCCCTGACTAATGCACCAAACACTACGGCCAATTTACCGCACCTGCACATTTTTGGACTGCGGGAGGAAGCCAAAGCACCCAGAGGAAACCCACGCAGACACGGGGAGAATGTGCAAACTCCACACAAACAGTTGCCCAAGGCAGGAATTGAACCTGGGTCCCTGGTGCTGTGAGGCAGCAGTGCTAACCACTGAGCCACCGTGCCAGCCCGTGCTGTTAGCAGAGGAATTTGCTCATTCCATTAAGGGAGACTTTATACTGATTCCGTATGGAAATAAGCAATTTGGCACAAGTCCACACCAACCCTCTAAAGAGTAACTCATCCACCTACCCTATACTTACCCCTGACTAATTAACCTAATACTATGTACAGTTTAGCATGGCCAATTCACCTAACCTGCATATCTTTGGATTGTGGGTGGGAACCCACACAGACACAGGGAGAACCGACAAACTTCACACAGATAGTCACCCAAGGTGGGAATTGAACTCAGGTCCCTGGCACTGAGCTAACCACTGAGCCATCATACCACCCTTTTAAAAGAAGAAGTATAGAGAAGGGGAAAGGTGTCTAAGCAGTACAAATCAAGGGTTTTGATGGGGAAGATTCTGAATGTGAAGAGAGCACATCAATTAGAAAAGAAAGACATGGGAGAGTCAGAGTGTGTAATGCCCTGAAGTATTTGTTTTAATGCAAGAGATTTTAAAGGTAGGCTGATGAATTCAGGGCATATCTAAAAATATGGGATTGGGAGGTCATAACTTGGCTGAGCAATGGACAAGACTGACAGCTCAATGTGCTGCGTTTTGGATACTGCAGGACGGATAATAAGGTGGCAAGAAATGAGAGGGAGTGGCATTTTTGATTAAAGAATACATTACAGCTGTAACTAGAGAAGATATTTCTGAAAAATTGTCCAGTGAAAATATATGGATAGAAATTAGAAATAAGAAAGATCACTTTGATGGGATTGTACTATAGGCACCCCAATAGTAAAGGGACACTGTGAAACAAGAATGGAGTGAGATCTCAGATATATGTAAGCATAATAAGGCTGTAATAATGGGAGATTTTAGTTTTCCGAACATTGACTGGGATTACCATTGTGTTAAAGGTTTGAATCATCATAGAATCTCTACAGTGTGGAAACAGGCTATTTGACCCAACAAGTCCACACCGACTCTTCGAAGAGTAATCCGCCTGGACCCATTTCCCTCCCCTATTAATCTACATTTCCCCTGATTAATGCATCTAACCTACACATCCCTGAACACTATAGACAATTTAGCATGTCTAATTCACCTAACCTGCACATCTTTGGACTGTGGGAGGAACCCCACATAGACACAGGGAGAAACCCCACATAGACACAGGGAGAATGTGCAAACTCTACACAGTAAATATGGTGTTCTAAGATTACAAAGGGATTTTGATCAAATGAGTCAACAGGCTGAAAAATGGCTGATGGAGTTCAATCTGGAAAAATACGAGGTATTGCATTTTGGTATAACAAAGAAGGATAGGGCTTATACAGTTAATGGTAGGGTCTTGGGTAGTATTGTAGAACAGAGGGATCTACAGGTGCAGATACATAATTCTTTGAAGTTTGCGTCACATATAGACAGGCATTTGGCATGCCTTCATTGCTCAGTCCTTTGAGTATAGGATTTGGAAAGTGTTGTTGGGGTTATGTAAGACATTGGTGAGGCCTCTTCTGGAATACTATGTCCACTTCTGGTCTCCCAGTTATAGGAAGGATATCATCAACTGAAGAGGGTTCAGAAGAGATTTACCAGGATGTTGTCGGGTATGGAAGGTTTGAGTTATAAAGGAAGTTTGGATTGGCTGGGACATCTTTCGTTGGAACATAGGAGATTGAGAGATGATTTGATAGAAGTTTATAAAATAATGAAAGGTATAGATAGAGCTAATGGTAGTTGTCTTTTCCCTAGGTTAGGGGATTTCAAGACTCGGGGCAGGGAGGGGGCACATTTTTAAGAGGGGAGAGATTTGAAAAAGACATGAGAGACAATTTTTTTTACACAGAGGACAGTTGGCATGTGGAATGAACTGCCTGAGGGTAAAATTACAATGTTTAAAAGGCATTTGGATAGATACCTGAATAGGAAAGGTTTGGAGGGATATGGGCCAGGAGCAGACAGTTGGGACTAGTTTAATTTGGCATCGACTGGTTGAACTGAAGGGCATATTTCCGTGCTGTATGACTTTATGACTCTGTGACCAATACAAATCACAAAACTGGACTGTTTGGTTTCACAGCCCTTTTGATTCTTTGAAGATGTCTTGATGTTATCTGTAAAATGAGATCATTGTTTAGTTCGATTGGTTGGACCCAAGGTCTTCGTCTTCCCTTTGGATTTTAGAATAATTTCTAAAACAGCTTGCCTACATGTCTACTCAGCTACAGATATAGGTACAGATAATAAAGCTTCTAATCACTCAAGGAAATTTGATATGATGAAATATGTTATCATCAATGAATAACATATTTCATGTTGTTCTTGTTGAGAAATTGCAAATTTACAGATTACAGACATTTCATAGTACAACACAGAATGCTGGAGAAAATCAGCAGGTCTCACAGCCGCTGTAGAGAGAGAAACAGAGTTAACATTTGAGTCCAAAGACTCTGCTTCAATTTTGGAACATTGAAGCCTGTTAAATTTCTCCAGCATTCTTGGTGTGGTTTGGGATTTCCAGCAGTATCTTACTGTTACTCTCTCACTGATATCAGGTAGCAGGTGCCAAAGTGTTCTCACTGGAGTTCTGATGTCTCATTTATGATGAACCCCAGGAGAAGTGTACATACGTTTTTAAAGTGCAATGTTGGAGAAAGCTTGGTGGATAACATCTCTCTGAAAACACTCAACAGCCCTGTTTCATGCCATTTCGGAAGGGGAAAAGTCTTTGAAAATTCCACATTGTCTTGGATATGAGCCAACCTGTCATCATGCAATCACCATTCCATAATGATGAATGTTACTGGACAGTGCAACTTTGCCATAGTCCTCAGATGCCATTTTTGATCCTCACAACTAGCTGTGTCAAAGATTTCAGACAGCGGTTTTATTTGTTCCCAGGATGTGGTGTGTCTGGCTGGATCAGCATTTTTTGCGTATCCCTAATTGTCCTGGTGTGAGCTGCTTTCTTAAACAATACGGAACTCTCAACCTTCTTTTTCAGCTACCATATGACTAACCAAACAGACAAATTAGAGATATGAGTCAGCCACTCAGCACTTTGAATCTGCTCCACCATCAAATATGTTAATGGATGATTTAACTACTTCACTATCTCACCTACTCAGATAATCTTTCATCCTCTTGCTGATCAAAAATCTATCCATCCTGCCTTAAAGGTATTCACGAGTCTGCTTCTTCTACCTTTTTAAGGAAAACCGTTCCAAAAGTTTAAGACTCTGAGAAAAAAAAATTCTCCAGTCTTAAATGGACAATCCCTTATTTTAAAACAGTCACCCAGAATTCCAGTTTGTCCAACAAAGAGAAACATCATCCACACATCACCCTGTCAAGACTCCTCAAGATCTTACATCAAGTCACACCTTACTCTTCTAAGCTCCAGTAGATACAAGCTTAGTCTGTCCAAATTCCCTCATAAGACAACCCATCCATTCCAGGACTGGTGTGGAAAACCTCCTCTGAACTGCCTCCAATGCATTGACATCCTTCTTTAAATAGGGAGACCAATGAGTAGAGTATAGTTTTCCTACTTTTGTAAATTATAACATTCTGTTAGCTGCCCTAATTTCTTGTTGTTCCTGCATACTAACTTTCATGATTCAACGGAAGACAGACCATCTCAGGATTCTGCGATCTTTCTCCATTAACAGACTATGCTTCTTTTTTATTCTTCTTGTCAAAATGGACAATTCCATATTTTCTCAGATAATGATCCATTTGTTAAATCCTTGCCAATCTTTTAGCCTTTCTAATCTCCCTATGTCCTCTTTACAACTTATTTTCTTGCCTTTCTTTAAGCTGTCAGAACATTTTGCAGCCATACTTTCTATCATTTCATCCAAATTATTTATATAAATTGGGAAGAGTTGAGGCCTCAGCATCGATCCCGATGATCCACCACCCTCCAACCAGAAAAGGAACCATTTATGCCTGCATTGCATTGTGTTAGCCATCTCATTTTATATCCATTCTGATATGCTCCTTGCACAAGGAGCTTTTAATCTCCATGGGCAGCATGGTGGCTCAGTGGTTAGCACTGCTGCCTCACAGCACCTGGGCCTCAGGTTTGATTCCAGCCTTGGGCGACTGACTGTGTGGAATTTGCACATTCTCCCTGTGTCTGTCTGCGTTTCCCCTGGGTGCTCCGGTTTCTTCCGACAGTCCAAAGACGTGCAGATTAGGTGAATTGGCCATGTTAAAGAGCCCATCATGTTCAGGGATGTGTAGGTTAGGTACACTGTCAGGGGTAAATATAGGATAATAAGGTAGGGGAATGGGTCTGCGAAGGTTACTCTTCGGAGGGTTGGTGTGGACTTGTTGGGCCAAAGGGCCTGTTTCCACACTGTGGGGATTCTATGAAAGTAACCTCTGATATGACTTTTTGAAACGCCTTCTGTAAATCTAAGAATAACCCTGCTCCCCTCATCCACAATACGTAATTTCTTCAAAGAACTTCAATAAACCGGTTAAGCATGATTTCTCTTTCCCAAAACTATGGGATGAATTTTACCAAACATTGGCTCAGCATTCATTCAGTATCACAGAGGGTTTCTCTCTGTGAGCTCCAGTGAATTTTCTCATGCAATTCTCTGCTACTCACCTCATTATCTATGCACCACGCTCCCAAGGCACTGTGCCCACGTTATCATTTACTCAGCAGCAATGGATGTACTCTGTGCTGCCAAGCCCCTTCAAGATTCATAACCCCAGTGCTGTATTTAAAGCCCAGCTGTATACCATGTTAAATGCTGCCAGCTCCAAACAGTCCTTCACAGTGCACATAGTATGGTGGAAACAAATGAAAAGCTACTGAAAGCACAAAGGTAACATAGGTGACACTCACTGGATATAGAAACTTACATTTGTAATATTTTGTAAATTCTTTGGTGGTGTAACAATAATGTCACTCGAGCACAAAGAACCACTACAATAACTCCAGCCATGGATCATATTTGTCAGCATTGCATGCTTGCAATTTGAGGAACTGAGAACTGGTTTCAATGGCAATGACAGAGTGGGGTATGCAGGAGTGGGCTATCAAGGTGGATGGAAGACAGAGGCAAGAATATCTGAAAGACACAGTAGAAACAAAGGTGTTGTGAGATGGGACAAAGAGTGCCATGGAGTCTTTGGGGACAACGGTCTCTGGGGGTCAACAAAATAAAGCGTGGACACTAAGCTATCTGGAGAGAATGACGTTGAAGGTAAAGTTGACTACCGAAAATGGAATCAGATGGGTAGGGGCCAATCTGTTTGTGCCATTTAGGTGCAATGCACAATTCATTTTCTACTCAGTTATTTCATGCACTGTTCCACTTCAGTTGCATTGTTTCTAAAAACAGAAGTGCAGTGAATTGGATGATCACAGTCACAGAAAACTGAAGTGTAAATGGAATATTTTATAGCTGCATCTGAAATAAGTCTACACACAACATGTATGTAACAGGCTCTCTATTGTGTGTGTAATGAGGCCTTATGTAACATCGTATATGTCTGCATTTGTAACAGGCGTGGCTCTGGCTTTTAAACAAATGTCTGCATGTGACAAACAGACATCTGATTCGAAACTGTAATACATGTACATCTGGTTCTACCATTCATGTGTTTGGTTGTAATATATGAGATCTGTATCTCTGGAACTGACATGCATGTGTTAGGATCTTATATTGTAAGGTGTATGTCTCCATCTCGCATATGAATATGTCTGCTTCTGATATGTATGTATGTGGCTCTGACATGTGTGTCTCTGTCTCTGACATGTGTGTCTCTGTCTCTGACATGTGCGTGTCTGTGTCTCTGTCTCTGACATGTGTGCATCTCCATCGCTGTCACGTGTGTCTCTGTTTCTGTCATGTGGGTCTCTCTGTATTTGACACATGTGCCTCTGTCTCTGACGTGTGTGTGTCTCCATTTCTGTCATGTGTGACTCTGTTTCTATCATGTGGGTTTCTCTGTATTTGACATGTGTGTCTTTGTCTTTGTCATGTGTGTCTGTCTGTCACGTGTGTTTCTGTCTCTGACAAGTGTCTGTCTGTCATGTGTTTGTGTCTCTGATGTGTATGTCTCTGTCAAGTGAGCCTGTCTCTGTCATATGTGCTCCTGTCTCTGTTGTGTGTGTTCGTCTCGAACACAATGGTAGTGTCTTTATCCTCGATGTAATGTCTTTATCAAGACTGAGGGCATATTTTTGAGGTGAGAGGAGAGAGTTTAAAAATACATGACAGGCAATTTTTTTACACAGAGGGTTTATGTGTGAATTGAACATCTCAAGGAAGTGGAGGATGCGGACAAGGTTACAATGTTTAAAAGACACTTAGATAAGTACATGAAAAGGAAGGTTAGAGGAATATGGGCAAGGAACAGACAGGTGGGACAAGTTTGTTTTGGGATTATGTTTGACATGGACTGGTTGAACTGAAGGGTTTGTTTCTGTGCTGTATGGCTCTACTTGTATGTCTCTGTCTCTGTCATATATGTGTTTCTGTCTCTGAAATATGTCTCTTGTCATGTGTGTCTCTATATTTGATGTGTGTCTATCTCTGATAGGAGTGTATATCTGTCTTTGTCATGCATTTCTGTCTCTATGTATGTGTCTCTGACATGCATATCTCTGCCAAATGTGTGTCAGTCACGTGTTTCTATGTTTGATTTGCGTGTCTCTGTGTTTCACATTTGTTTCTGTCTTTGATGTGTGTGTCTATCATGTGTGTGTCTGTCTCTGATGTGTGTGTATGTCTCTGTCTCTGATATGTGTGTCTCTCTGTCTCTGACATGTGTGTGTGTATCTGTCTGCCTCTGATATGTGTATGTGTATGTGCCTGGCATGTGTGTCTCTGTCTCTGATATATGTGTGTGTGTCTCTGGCAGGTGTGTGGCTCTGACTATATGATATCTAAGCATGTGTTGTGTGTCTCTGTCTCTGACAAGTGTGTGTCTCTGTCTCTGACGTGTGTGTGTCTCTCTGTCTCTGATATATGTCTGTGTGTCTCTGGCATGTGTGTCTCTGTCTCTGACGTGTGTGCGTCTCTGTCTCTGACGTGTGTGTGTGTCTCTGTCTCTGATATATGTGTGTGTGTGTCTGACAGGTGTGTGTCTCTGACTCTGACAGGTGTGTGTCTGTGACGATATGATATCTGAGCCTGTGTTCTCTGTGTCTGACAGGTGTGTGTCTCTGACTGACAGGTAAGTGTATCTCTGTCTGTGATATATGTGTGCATGTCATTGTCTCTGGTCGGCATGTGTCTCTGACTCTGACAGGTGTGTATGTCTCTGACTATATGATATCTGAGTCTCTGTTGTGGCTGTGATTAGGCAGGTGTGAGTATGGGAATATCTGAGGCTTTGTGGTAACTGTGACTGGGCTGGTGAGGGGACAGTGTAATATTCGGAGTGTGAGTATCAGGATATCTGAGGCTTTGTTGTGGCTGGCACTGGACTGGTGGGGGACAATGTAATATTAGAAGTGTGACTATGAGGATATCTGAGCATGTGTTGTTTCTGGGACTGGGCTGGTGAGGGACAGTGTAATATTCGGAGTGTGAGTATGGGGATATCTGAGGCTTTGTTGTGGCTGGCTCTGGGCTGGTGAGGGGACAGTGTAATATTAGGAGTGTGACTATGAGGATATCTGAGGCTGCGTTGTTACTGGGATTGGGCTGATGAGGGACAGTGTAATGTTCGGAATGTAAATATGAGGATATCTGAAGCTGTGTTGCGACTGGGACTGGGCTGGTGAGGGACAGTGTAATATTCGGAGTGTGACTATGAGGATATCTGAGGTTGTGTCGTTACTGGGACAGGGCTAGTGAGGGACAGTGTAATATTCGGATTGTGAGTATGAGGATATCTGAGCATGTGTTGCTTCTGGGACTGGTCTCATGAGGGACAGTGTTAGATTCAAAGTGTGACTATGAGGATATCTGAGGTTGTATTGTTACTTAGACTGGGCTGGTGAGGGGACAGTGCAATATTCGGAGTGTGAGTATGAGTATGTCTTGTGTTGTGGCTGGGACTGGGCTGCTGAGGGACAGTGTAATGTTCAAGTGTGAGTATGGGGATATCTTAGGCTGTGTTGTTACTGGGACTGGGCTGGTGAGGAGATAGTGTAATATTCAGAGTGAGAGTATGTGGATTGCTGAGGCTGTGTTGTGGCTGGAACTGGGCTCGTGAGGGGACATTGTGATATTCGGATGTGAGTACAAGGATATCTGAGGCTGTGTTGTTACTGGAACTGGGCTACTGAGGGACAGTGTAATGGTCAGAGTGTGTGTATGGGGATATCTGAGGCTGTTTTGTGGCTGGAACTGGGCTGGTGAAGGGACAGTGTAATATTCGGAGTTTGAGTATGAGGATATCTGAGGCTGTGTTGTGGCTGGGACTGGGCTGGTGATATTCGGAGAGTGCGTATGGGGATATCTTTTGCTGTGGTGTTATTGGGACTGGGCTGGAGAGGGGCCAGTGTAAAATTCGGAGTGTGAATATGGGGATATCTGAGGCTGTTTTGTTGTTGGGACTGGGCTGGTGATGGGATAGTGTAATATTCAGGTTGTGAGAGTGAACTAATCTCAGGCTCTGTTGTGGCTGGGACTGGCCTGGTGAGGGGACAGTGTAATCTTCGGAGTGAAAGTATGGGGATATCTGAGGCTATGTTGTTACTGGGATTGGGTTGGAGAAGGACAGCATAATATTTGTTGTATGACTATGACGATATCTGAGGCTGTGTTGTGGCTGGGACTGGGCCTGTGAGGCACAGTGTAATATTTGGAGTGTGTGTCGGGGATATCTGAGGCTGTGTTGTTACTGGGTCTGGGTTGGTGAGGGACAGTGTAATATTCGGAGTGTGAGTATGAGGATAGCTGAGGCTATGTTGTGATTGGGACTGCACTCATGAGGGACACTGTAATATTCGAAGTGTGAGTATAAGATATCTGAGGTTGTGTTGTTACTGGTACAGGGCTGGTTAGGGGACAGTGTAATATTCGGAGTGTGAGTATGGGGATATCTGAGGCTGTGTTGTGGCTAGGACTGGGCTGGTGTGGGACAGTGTAATATTCGGAGTTTGATTATGACGATATCGGAGGCTGTGTTGTTACTCGGACTGGGTTGGTGAGGGGTCAATGTCATACTTGGAGTGTGGTAATGAGGATATCTGAGGTTGTGTAGTTACTGGGACTGGGCTGGTGAGGGACAGTGTAATATTCGGACTGTGACTATGAGGATATCTGAGGCTGTGTTGTGGCTGGGACTGGGCTTGTGAGGGACAGTGTAATATTTGAAGTGTGACTATAGGATTAGATTACTTACAGTGTGGAAACAGGCCCTTCGGCCCAACAAGTCCACACCGACCTGCCGAAGTGCAACCCACCCATACCCCTACATTTACCCCTTACCTAACACTACGGGCAATTTAGCATGGCCAGTTCACCTGACCTGCACATCTTTGGACTGTGGGAGGAAACCGGAGCACCCGGAGGAAACCCACGCAGAAACGGGGAGAACGTGCAAACTCCACACAGTCAGTTGCCTGAGTCGGGAATTGAACCCAGGTCTCTGGTGCTGTGAGGCAGCAATGCTAACCACTGTGCCACCGTGCCGCCTGACTGGGCTGGTGAGGGGTCAGTGTAATATTTGGAATGTGACAATTAGGATATCTGAGGTTGTGTTGCTACTGGTACAGGGCTGGTGAGGGGACAGTGTAATATTCGGGAGTGTGAGAACATCGATGTCTGAGGTTGTGTTGTTACAGGGACTGAGCTGGTGAGGGACAGTGTAATATTCGGAGTGTGAGTACATCGATGTCTGAGGTTGTGTTGTTACTGGGACTGGGCTGGTGAGGGACAGTGTAATATTCGGAGTGTGAGTATAGGGATATCTGATACTGTGTTGTGGCTGGGACTGGGCTGGTGAGGGACAGTGTATTATTCAGAGATTGATTATGACGATATCTGAGGCTGTGTTGTTACTCGGACTGGGTTGGTGAGGGGTCAATGTCATACTTGGAGTGTGGCAATGAGGATATCTGAGGTTGTGTAGTTACTGGGACTGGGCTGGTGAGGGACAGTGTAATATTCGGACTGTGACTATGAGGATATCTGAGGCTGTGTTGTGGCTGGGACTGGGCTGGTGAGGGGTCAGTGTAATATTTGGAATGTGACAATTAGGATATCTGAGGTTGTGTTGTTACTGAGACGGAGCTGCTGAGGGACAGTGTAATGTTCGGAGTGTGAGTATGGGAATATCTGATGCTTTGTTGTGAATGCAACTGGGCTGGCGAGGGGACAGCGTAATATTCGGAGTTTGAGTATGAGGATATCTGAGGCTGCCTCGTTATTGGGACTGGGCTGTTGAGGGAACTGTGTAATATTCGGAGTGAATATATGTTGATCGCTGAGGTTGTGTTTTTACTGGGACTGTGCTGGTGAAGGGACAGTGTAATATTCAGAGTGAGAGTATGTGGTTTGCTGAGGTTGTGTTGTTACTGGGACTGGGCTGGTGAGGGACATTGTAATGTTCGGAGTGAGCGTATGGAAATATCTGAGGCTGTGTTGTGGCTGGAACTGAGCTGGTGAGGGGACAGTGTGATATTCGGATGTGAGTACGAGGATATCTGAGGCTGCAATGTTACTAGGACTGGGCTGGTGAGGGTACCGTGTAATATTCGGAGTGTGAGTACATGGATGTCTGAGGCTGTGTTGTTTCTGGGACAGGGCTCATGAAGGACAGTGTAATATTTGAAGTGTGACTATGGGGATATCGGCAGTTGTGCTGTTACTGGGACTGGGCTGTTGA
Organism: Hemiscyllium ocellatum; assembly: GCF_020745735.1. NCBI lineage: Eukaryota > Metazoa > Chordata > Chondrichthyes > Orectolobiformes > Hemiscylliidae > Hemiscyllium > Hemiscyllium ocellatum. The sequence goes on along the minus strand of NC_083443.1, from coordinate 7,171,909 downwards.
GGGACATTGTCATGTTCAGAGTGAGAGTATGGGGATATCTGAGGCTGTGTTGTTGCTCGAACTGGGCTGGTGAGGGACAGTGTAATATTTGGAATGTGACAATGAGGATATCTGAGGTTGCGTTATGGCTGGGACGGAGCAGCTGAGGGACAGTAATGTTCGGAGTGTGAGTTTGGGAATGTCTGATTCTTTGTTGTGATGGCGACTGGGCTGGTGAGGGGATAGTGTAATATTCAGAGTTTGAGTATGAGGATATCTGAGGTTGTGTTGTTACTGAGACTGGGCTGGTGAGGCACAGTGTAATATTCGGAGTGTGACTATGAGGATATCTGAGGTTGTGTCATTACTGGGACAGGGCTGGTGAGGGACAGTGTAATATTCGGAGTGTGACTATGAGGATATCTGAGGCCGTGTTGTTTCTGGGACTGGGCTCATGACGGAGAGTGTAATATTCGAAGTATGACTCTGAGGATATTGGAGGTTGTGTTGTTACTGGGACTTGGCTGGTGAGGGGACAGTTAATATTCGGAGTGTGAGTATGGGGATATCTGAGGCTGTGTTGTGGCTGGGACTGGGCTGGTGACGGACAGTGTAATGTATGGAGTGTGAGTATGAGGATATTTGAGGCTGTGTTGTGGTTGGGACTGGGCTGGCGAGGGGTAGGTGTAATATTTGGAAAGAGAGTATGAGGATATCTGAGGTTGTATTGTGGCTGGGACTGGGCTGGTGAGGGATCAGTGTAATATTTGGAATGTGACAATGAGGATATCTGAGGTTGTGTTGTTACTGAGACGGAGCTGCTGAGGGACAGTGTAATGTTCGGAGTGTGAGTATGGGAATCTCTGATGCTTTGTTGTGAATGCGACTGGGCTAGTGAGGGGAAAGTGTAATATTCAGAGTTTGGGTATGAGGATATCTGAGGCAGTGTTGTGGCTGGGACTGGGCCTGTGAGGCACATTGTAATATTTGGAGTGTGTGTATGGGGATATCTGAGGCTGTGTTGTTACTGGGTCTGGGTTGGTGAGGGACAGTGTAATATTCGGAGTGTGAGTATGAGGATAGCTGAGGCTATGTTGTGATTGGGACTGCGCTCATGAGGGACACTGTAATATTCGAAGTGTGAGTATAAGATATCTGAGGTTGTGTTGTTACTGGTACAGGGCTGGTTAGGGGACAGTGTAATATTCGGAGTGTGAGTATGGGGATATCTGAGGCTGTGTTGTGGCTGGGACTGGGCTGGTGTGGGACAGTGTAATATTCGGAGTTTGATTATGATGATATCGGAGGCTGTGTTGTTACTCGGACTGGGTTGGTGAGGGGTCAATGTCATACTTGGAGTGTGGTAATGAGGATATCTGAGGCTGTGTAGTTACTGGGACTGGTCTGGTGAGGGTCAGTGTAATATTTGGAGTGTGAGTATGAGAATATCTGAGGCTGTGTTGTTACTAGGACTGGGCTGGTGACGGACAGTGTAATATTCGGAGTATGAGGAAGTGAGACAGCGCTTGAGCAGAGCAGCAGGAAACTGGGAGCGGTGCTGACCTGGGGCTTGAATCTGACCGTGCTCCGGGAGGGTGCCGGACTCCGAGCTGTGCCTTGAAGGGGCTGACCGGGTTGGAATCGGGGATCTGGAGCGGATTGTGGGTGTGAGGGCGGTCCCCGAGGCTGTGATGCCCAGGAGAGGACGGCAGCACTGACTCAGGAAACCATGTCCGCGGCGGCGGCAGCAGCAGCAGGTAAACAGCGGACCCCTGGCCTCTCCCATCCCACAGTCTGTCCAAACTTCCCGCTCTATCCTCATGAGGACACTTAGCAAGAAACACCAGTCACCTTCTCTTCCTCAGCAATACTCCCGGGTCCGCACCACGCTCCAAATAACTTCTCATTCTCTGAAGTTAACCGGCCACTTCCTGACCATCAATACCGAGGAGCGAGCCAGAGTCTTGTCAAACATTTTTTGTTTTAACAGAACTAGCCGAAAGAGATTCTGGATTATTCCCTTGACAAAGCAATCAATTCCGTTTTAACTTTTACCAAGTGAACAGAGAATGGGGCAAAGTGGAAAATGATTTCTTTTGATTTTAATGCAGTGGTAGGGATTGAATGGGGTGATTATTCTGAAGCCCCCTGTTTGAATACCCTCCACCCGCCGTGTCTATTCGAGACCCCCTCCTGCTGAGGGGTGTGTGTGAGAAGTGGGGATGTGGGGGTCAACCTAGCTGACACTGTAGAAAGACTGAGGGCAGTTGCTAAATTATCCCTTCCCCAGCAGTACATCGCAGCTTATTTAACATTTCTGTTACATTAAATGGATCAGAGTGTCAGAGAATAGGGGTATTTTTCACCCCCATTCCCACTGCTGTTGCCCTGCTCCCTGTTCATCCATGGGATCACGCTGTGTCCATTTCAAAGGTTAAACTCACTTTCACCGGATTGTTGTCTGGGGCAGGGCGTGCTGAGTGTGCCTTAGAATTCCCATTCCCGGCAATATTCAGCTGGTGCTGGACTTTGATAATTGCTATCCCGGCACTATTTGGAACTATCTCTCCAGCCCCCTTACAAAACCAGTGAACGGGAACACCCCCTTCCACCCCTGAAATCCTTCACCCCACATTGAAAATCGCTTCTCTCTGACAGGGCGGCAATTTCACATTCCAAGTTTGTCATTACTGACTCAAAAAAAAATTCAGAAGTGCACGGTGATTTTTTTTAAAAAAAGAATTCAACGCAAAATGCTGTAAACACAGGACAGATCCGAACATTGGTGTCAAAAACACACCTTTCCATATTTCCGATATGTTAGATTAGAGTCCTACAATATGTTCCTCCAAGAATATCTGGTGCACCATTAGCTTTCCCTCGTTACCACGTCCCCGAATTGATTTTGCCAATTAATATGAATTACAATTTTGTTATAACTTCTGTGTGGCACAGTGGTAGTGTCCCTACCTCTGAGCCGGGGGTGAGGGCTGGGCTCAAGTTCATTTGATCTAGAGTTGTGCCATAACATGACCAAGCAAGTTAATTACAACTAACTTTTACTTAAAATATACATCAGTAATGGCAGCTTCATTTTGCTTGAGAAAAGCAAATCTAATTGTAGATTGTAATTGTTCATTTTTCACAAGATTTGTCCTGAAGGAGATTCAAATTGTAACATGAAATTGGCCGATGTGTTCCTGTCAGTTTTAGATGATTTAATGTGCAGTTTATACAATCAATAACTATTGTGATAGAATGGGCTGGTTTAAATTAGGTTCCATGATGTTATTAACTGATATATAGTTTTACAATTGTGTGTGGATTTGTGAAACTATCGTCTAAACTGAATGAGGAATATAAGGAAATTCTTGGAAAGACTATAATGGAAATACATGGAAATCAGTTTGTCTATTTGTCTGTCTTTGTGCATATCAGTGGAAGTAGAATTTTCAGTCTTACATCTGAAGGCTGGTTGTTTGCTGATGGATTCTAATGATTTGTTACTTCCATTTTTTTGCCATTTGTCTTTACCACCAAACCTTGCCACTGCAGCATAATTCTCCTGATCATTGTCCTGGCCTTGCCATTTGTCAGCAGGTTTTGATTACAGGAGCAAACATCATAGGACAAGGCTATTTGGCCCATCGTGATTTTTTGAGAGCTATATAGTGTCTCCCTCCATTCTACTCCCATCTTTCCCAAAGATGGACAAATGATTCTCCATAATGAAGGAAGACCTCTGATAAAAGCGAAACAAAGATATTGGGAATGCTCAATGTAACATTGATGGCAGTTCATCCAGCTGGTGGAAGGTTTGTTGTGGGCTCACTGTTGTGAGCCTTGCTTTTCCTGAGATATAAATGACAAAGACTTTGGTTGAAGGCACCATTTCGGAACTTGCAGGTGATATGACACATAGATGGATTGTCAATGATGACCAGGATAGTATCGACCCGCAAAAACACCTCAGCAGATGGAACAGGCAGACAGGTGGCAAATGAAAAAGAATCAAGTGATTCATTTTGATAGGAAGAACCTGGCCACACAATATCCAATAATAGGTGCAACTCCAAAGGGGCAGGGTGTATATGAGTCATTGAAAGTGGCAGGATAGTTTGAGAGAGAGACATATATATAAGCATGCAGTATGTAACAATGCAAGAAGGTGGTTCACCTAACTTTATTAAGGGTACTTTTTTTTATTTGTTCACTGGATGTGGGTATCATTGTTTGAGCCAGAATTTATTGCCCACCCCATAATGCCCAGAAGACAAATTAGAGCGAAGCACATTGCTGTGGGCCTGGAATCACATGCAGGCCAGACTAGGTAAGGGTGACAGATTTCCTTCTCTGAAGGGTTTTTGTGGACCAGATGGGTTTTGACAGCAATTGAAACAAAAAACAGAAACTGCTGGAAAATCTCAATTGCTTTAGTAGCATCTGCGGAGAAAAATTTCTGTTTTTGATTCAGATTTCCAGCATCTGCAGTTCTTTCTTTTTTTTTGCAACAATTGACAGTGGTCATCGTTTTACTATCTGTTTATTTCAGTTGATATTGAATTCCACTGTGGGCTTTGAGCCCAGAACATTGTCCTGAGGTACTGACTTGCTAATTCAGTGATATTAGGTCAAAGCCACCAACTCCCACTTAGGGATAGGCAGGCAGCATATGATGGCCTAGTTAGTGATACCTGCACCTCTTGAAATAATAATAAAAAGAAGAATATAGAATACAAGAGCTGGGAGTATGATGAACTTGTATGAAACACTGGTCTCTTTTCAACTGAATGCCCCAGATCCCAGCTCTGGATGCCCCACGTTCAGGAAGATGTGAAAGTCTTAGGGAGGGTGCAAAAAAGGTTAAAGAGAATGGTTCCAGGGATGACCAACTTTATAGTAGATAGTTTGGTGAAGTTAGGATTGTGGGAAAGAGCGAAGATTTAATAGAGATCAGAATCATGAAGGACCTGGACAGGGTATGTAGGGAAAATATATTCCCATTGGTTAAAAGATCAGAAATAATAGGGCAGAGAATTCAGGTGATTGGTACAAGAAGCAATGGTGACAGAAGAGGAATTTTATTATACAGTGCATGCTTTGGGTCTGGAATGCACTGCCGGAGAATGTGGTGGGAGCAGGTTCAATCAACACTTTCATAAAGGAATTTGATAGTTATTTAAAAATGAGCAATATGTGGGGTTATAGGGAGAAGAATGGCATGAAATGAAATTCTCATTAGAATGGCTGGTGCAGACACAATGGGCCAAATGGCCTCCTCCTATGCTGTAACTATTCAGTCTCTCTGTGATCTGGCAACAACTATGGCAAGGTCAGCAGAATTACAGTTTTAGGTCAATGACCTTTCGTTAGAACTGACTGTCAGCTTTTATACAAACAGAAAGCAGTGGGTCTGCAGACAGTTGAAGGACAAACCTGATGAGATAAAAGGCAGGGGTGAGCAAGTGATAGAAGGAATGACTGCAGTAAAAGCAGATGGTACTTGGGTGAGAGAGAAAAGGAAAAACTGGGTCAAGAGGAGATATGCATGGCAACAACAGAATATCAGAGCGGGAAGGGAGCTGATAAAATCCAGCAAAAAGAGAAGGTCAACCTGACTATGGGATAGAGCAGGAGAAAGTAGGTGCGCAACATCCTCCTAGCTGGGTATTGTTAGAGAAAGACCAAGCACTTGGCCAGACTCCCCCACCCAACAGTAACCACCCCTTACCACCTCCAGGGGCCCTGAGATAGCCATCCTCCATCAACCAAAGCTGCTGTTTGGGAAGCAACAAACAGGGCTCAAGTTGTTAAACTTAGTGATAATCCCAGAAGCCTGGAGAGGGGAATGTGCAGTTCCTTGAACTTGCAGCATGAACGTAATTGGAAAATTGTAGGAGTACTACGGACAGAGATGTCCAAGAAAGATGGAGTGGGATGGAGATTTAAAGTGATCATGAAACAGGAAGTGCTGTATGTATGAGTGATGTCCACCCAGTGCGTACATTTTTACTGTTTGCTTACCTTAATCTGTATTTCAGCAGTTGGGCTTGCATGATAACATGCAACAGAACACGTCAAATTGAGCAGATTCATCACAAAAACTCTCCAGTGAAATATTTTCACATCTGATCAGGAGCAGACCATCGATGTTTGTTCTGAAATTAATCAATGGTTTCCCTGAAATCCACTCAGGAAGCAGGCAGCTTGTGGTTCAGAGCTGAAAATGTGTTGCTGGAAAAGCGCAGCAGGTCAGGCAGCATCCAAGCAACAGGAAATTCGACTTTTCGGGCATAAGCCCTTCATCCTGATGAAGGGCTTATGCCCGAAACGTCGAATTTCCTGTTCCTTGGATGCTGCCTGACCTGCTGCGCTTTTCCAGCAACACATTTTCAGCTCTGATCTCCAGCATCTGCAGACCTCACTTTCTTCTCCAGCTTGTGGTTCAGTAAATAAAAATAAACTCTCCCCTGATTTTTTTGTCTTTGAATACCTGATAAATGGGACTCAACTGAATTAATGATTCTGATAGAAACGCATTAAAGTAACTGGATTCCAGTTACAAAGTTGAAACAGGGTTGATTGATTTGTAAATGGTTTTAAACAAGGTTAACATTGCGCATTCTATTAAAAGAACGACAATCTTGGTCAGGAAGGTATCCATATCAGAGAAACTGCAGTTTATAAATGGTTCAGCTGTGGCTGGTTTTGGTCAGATGTATAGAGAGAGTATGGCTACATCGGAATTAATGTTGCAACCTTCACTGGCTAAAAGCTTTCCTACACATTATTTAGATAACAAACCTTGTGCTGTGGAAGGATTGGTCATAACACAAGATCTGAACTGTCAGCTTTTGCAATACCTGTTTGGATTAATGTGCCTGCAAATGCTGGCTGGCTGTATGGGAATTGTGTTGAATTCTACGAGCATGCTAATAGGGACCTTCGATACTGCAGACATAACTTTAAAGAAAGACTGAGCATTTATGTTGTGTCTTTTGTTGCCATAGGCTGTTGCAAAATGCCTTGGAGCCAACGAAATAGTTTTGAAGTGGAGTCACTGTTGGATTGTACATGATCCCAAAAACTGTGATGGGGCGGTAGCCAGTTACTGTGTCTAGGTTTAGGGATAAACATTAGCTAGGGAATCAGGGAGAGCATCCAAGAATAATGCCATGGGATGTTTTATATCCATCAGGATAAGAGGGCACATGGAACCCTTAGTGAAGATTGCACTAGGAGGGTCAGCCTGGATTTGAACTCAGTTCCAAGAGGGGTATTTGAACCCGGGACCTTTTGATGCAAAGGGTAGGCTTATGTTATTGTCATTGAATAGATGGAACACCAATTGATGAAAAGAATCAGTGTAGGATAATAGGAACAGGAGAAGGCCATTTTGGCCTGTCAAACCTGCTCGATCAGTTATGGGGCGGCACAGTGGTTAACACTGCTGTCTCACAGCACCAGGGACCTGGGTTCGATTCCAGCCTCTGGTAACTGACTGTGTGGAGTCTGCACATTCTCCCTGTGTCTACGTGGGTTTCCTCTGGTTTCCTCCCACAATCCAAAGATGTGCAGGTCAGGTGAATTGGCCATGCTAACTTGTCCATAGTGTTAGGTGCATTAGTCAGGGGTAAATATAGGGTAGAGGTGGGGAATGGGTCTGAATGGGTTACTTTTTGGAGGGTCAGTGTGAACTTGTTGGGCCTAAGGGCCTGTTTCTATACTGTAGGTAACCTAATCTAATTTTAATATGATCATAACTAATTAAACACCTTTTACCCATTCCATCCTCAAAACCCTTTACACCATTGAGAATCAGATATCTATCAGCATTTACTTTAAATATATACAGAGACTGAGCTTTCACAGCTCTCTGTGGTAGAAAATTCCAAAGATTTACCAAGCTTGGAGTACAAAGAAATCTCCTCATTGAAGTTCTAAAGCACAGTCCTTATTTGTAAAGTGTATCACCTGGTTTTAGACTCTTCAGCTAGGGGAAATGTCTTATTGGTATTCACCCTGTCTATCCCTTTAAGTATTTTGTAGGTTTCAATGAGATCGGCTCTTATTTTTGCAGATTACAGGCCCCAGTTTGCCCAGTCTCTCTTTCTAGGGCAGTCCTGATATCCAAGGAACAAATCTGGCTCAATTTTCACTCAGTGAATTTCAGTATTCCTTTTTCTCCATGATCCCTTCTGTTGTTGTGGTTACAGAGTTCCATGGTGACCTTAGCATCGGTATTAAGGGACGTGCCTGCCAGACAAGGGGAAACCTGAATGAGAATCTGTTATCTTTCAACATCGGGGCGGCATGGTGGCACAGTGGTTAGCACTGCTGTCTCACAGCGCCTGAGACCCGGGTTCAATTCCCGACTCAGGCGACTGACTGTGGAGTTTGCACATTTTCCCTGTGTCTGCGTGGGTTTCCTCCGGGTGCTCCGGTTTCCTCCCACAATCCAAAAATGTGCGGGGTCAGGTGAATTGGCCATGCTAAATTGTCCGTAGTGTTAGGTAAGGGGTAAATGAAGGGGTATGGGTAGGTTGCGCTTCGGCGGGTCGGTGTCGACTTGTTGGGCCGAAGGGCCTGTTTCCACACTGTAACTAATCTAATCTAATCAGATGAGCAGGTTAGGGTGGATTGGCCATGCTAAATTGCCCATAGTGCTAGGTGCATTAGTCAGAGGGAAATGGGTCTGGGTAGGTTACTCTTCGGAGGGTCAGTGTGGACTTGTTGGGCCGAAGGGCCTGTTTCCACACTGTAGCAAATCTAATCTAATCAGCCTGCAGGATAACTGGCACCTGTGACAAACGATTTGACAAAACAATGCTTTGCATAGTAAAGTGAGGATCGTGAGAGTGGTAGAGGCAGAAACATTCATTCATAACATCTAAAAGGTATTTAGAAGCACACTTGCGATGCCAAGGTACACAAGGCTATGGGCCGAATGTTAGAAAATAGGTTTTGTAAAGTTAGGTAGTTGTTTTTAACTGGTGCGGATGTGATGGTCTTTTTCTGTGCTGTAAGCTCTCTATTAATTCTCTGACTGTTTGTTAGTAAATACAATGCAGGCATTGTTAATATTAGGTTCTTGCAAATTGGGCACAGTACATTTAAGCAGACTGTCTGTGTGGTCGCATAAGCATTAGTTTCATGTCAGAAGTTCACTCTGTACAGAAGTTTCTATTTCCCACTTCAGCTCTCAGTAGGGTTGGAAGATGAGGAGGTGGTGCGGTGCCCACTCACACATGGCACCCACAGAGGGTTTAAATCCCGAGGGCCACAGTCACATGCCACTCATTCGGGTCAAAAGATACTTCAAAAAGTTTAGAAATCCCTATGGGACTTTGCATTTTATTCTTATCATTAACACATCTCTGTGAAAAATGAAAGCGCAAGATGCAACACTGAAAATCAGGAACTAACTAACTAATATAACTCTGTCAGCAGTTCTGTTGAAATTGTTGTTGGAAAAATTCATTTAAAAAAAGATACTTCAGTTTGAATCAAAATGCTTCCCATGTACAGCTGAATGTCTCATCATTCAGCATTCTGAGCAGCCATCAGGATGATTACATTTCCCAGTATTCTCTGTGTAACGGGAGATGATGACCTTGTAGTATTATCGCTAGACTATTAAGTCAGAGATTTTTGAAAATGCTCAGATGGTCGGCGTTTGAATCCAATAAAAATCTCGAATTAAGACTGTAAAGTTGACTATAAAGCCATTGTCAATTATCAGGAAAAGTCCATCACTAATGCCCTCAAGGGAAGGGAACTGACATCCTTACCTAGTCTGAGCTACATGTGACCGCAGACCCACAGCAATATAGTAGACACATTTGGGTGGTTAGGGATGGGTAATAAATTCTGGCCTGGCCAGTGACACCCACATCCATGAATGAATAAAAGATAAGACCTTAGCCTTGAACCCTTCAGTACTTAACATGGAATTATTACCAAATTGATGATATTAATTGTAACAGGAGCAATGACGCTCAAGGTTGAATGGTTTTGCAGCTTTCTTTTATGTCTGTGATCACTAGTTAAGCAGTCATTACTGCTGGTCTTCCTAATGTTGAAATGTTCAGTAGTCATTGAAAATAGAGTAGAATAAAACCCCGTTACCTGACTGTTGTTTCAAGCTAGTGCTCAACAAGTCAAGTAATTTAAACCATTCCATCAATAATTTAATAAAAAAATTGTGACATTCAAATTGAAATAAAGGTCAAATTTTACTCTAATTTTTGGAGGTCAATTTTCAATTTACCTATTTTGACAATGTGAGATGTTTGCTGGATGGTGCTGGGTGTTGAGCATCCTGCTACGTGATTATTTGGTGCATGTGAGGCTAAATGGTCAAGATTCAGAAAGTTCGATGATCACATAACTGCAGAGTCCGATCCCATCCTCATCCAACATAGACACCTGTGCACCTTCCAGCACCAGGATTCCAGGTTCGATTCCAACCTCAGGTGACTGTCTGCGGGGAGTTTGCACATTCTCCCCATGTCTGTGTGAGTTTCCTCTCACAGTGCAGAGATGTATAGGTCAGGTGAATTGGCCATACTAAATTGCCCATGGTGTTCGGTGCATTAGTCAGAGGGAAATGGGTCTGGGTGGGTTGCTCTTTGGAGGGTCAGTGTGGACTTGTTGGGCCGAAGGGCCTGTTTCCACATGCAGGGAATCTAATCTAATCTAAAACAAATCCAGCAAAGACCATCACACTGTATGGTCTTCCCAGCAGAGATCATAACACCGTGTGGTTTTCCCAGCAGAGACCTTCATATTATGTGGTCCTCTAACAGAGACTATCATTCTGTGCTCCTTCCAGTAGACACTAACAATCGTATTGTGCTCCTTCCACAATTGACTATTGGCTATTTTCCCTAGAGTGTCGGAGGCTGAGGGTGATCTTTATAGAG